>NC_085040.1:11585337-11731815 GCF_963692335.1 Osmerus eperlanus
TGCTGTTGAAGGAGGTAACCTGGCAAAGAGGGCTCCTGTTCTATTCCCAAATCAGTCCTTTTCCAAACGTAGATCAAGGTGATTTTCTGCAGAAGTTTCTCGAACTCTTTTTGTCTACGCATGTTTTGTGACAACAAATCGATCAAAGCAGCAACCAGAACATGGCTCGTTGGTCTCGTGGTATGATTCTCGCTTAGGGTGCAGGGAGCCTTTGTCTAAGCATTTTTTGTGAAAACAAATCGATCAATCGAATCAGCAACTAGAACGTGGCTCGTGGGTCTAGGGGTATGATTCTCGCTTAGGGTGCGAGAGGTCCCGGGTTCAAATCCCCGACGAGCCCATTACAGTATGCTGATGAAGGAGGTAACATGTCAAAGAGGGCTCCTGTTCTATTCCCAAATCAGTCCTTTACCCAACGTAGATCGGTGTGATTTGCTGCGGAAGTTTCTCCAGCTCTTTATGTCTAAGCATGTTTTGCGACAACAAATCGATCGAAGCAGCAACCAGAACATGGCTCGTTGGTCTCGTGGTATGATTCTCGCTTAGGGTGCAGGGATCCTTTGTTTAAGCATGTTTTGTGACAACAAATCGATCAATCGAAGCACAACTGGAACATGGCTCGTTGGTCTAGGGGTATGATTCTCGCTTAGGGTGCGAGAGGTCCTGGGTTCAAATCCCGGACGAGCCCATTACTTCTACAGCCCATTGCTGTAGAAGGAGGTAACCTGGCAAAGAGGGCTCCTGTTCTATTTCCAAATCAGTCCTTTTCCAAACGTAGATCGGGGTGATTTTCTGCAGAAGTTTCTCGAACTCTTTTTGTCTACGCATGTTTTGTGACAACAAATCGATCAAAGCAGCAACCAGAACATGGCACATTGGTTTCGTGGTATGATTCTCGCTTAGGGTGCAGGGAGCCTTTGTCTAAGCATGTTTTGTGACAACAAATAGATCAATCGAAGCAGCAACTAGAACATGGCTCGTTGGTCTAGGGGTATGATTCTCGCATAGGGTGCCAGAAGTCCTGTGTTCAAATCCTGGACGAGCCCATTACAGTATGCTGTTGAAAGAGGTAACCTGGCAAAGAGGGCTGCTGTTCTATTCCCAAATCTGTCATTTACCCAACGTAGATCGGTGTGATTTGCTGCGGAAGTTTCTCCAGCTCTTTATGTCTAAGCATGTTTTGCGACAACAAATCGATCGAAGCAGCAACCAGAACATGGCTTGTTGGTCTAGGGGTATGATTCTCGATTTGGGTGCGAGAGGTCCTGGGTTCAAATCCCGGACGAGCCCATTACAGTATGCTGATGAAGGAGGTAACATGTCAAAGAGGGCTCCTGTTCTATTCCCAAATCAGTCCTTTACCCAACATAGATCGGTGTGATTTGCTGCGGAAGTTTCTCCAGCTCTTTATGTCTAAGCATGTTTTGCGACAACAAATCGATCAAAGCAGCAACCAGAACATGGCTCGTTGGTCTCGTGGTATGATTCTCGCTTAGGGTGCAGGGATCCTTTGTTTAAGAATGTTTTGTGACAACAAATCGATCAATCGAAGCACAACTGGAACATGGCACGTTGGTCTAGGGGTATGATTCTCGCTTAGGGTGCGAGAGGTCCCGGGTTCAAATCCCGGACGAGGCCGTTACTTCTACAGCCCATTGCTGTAGAAGGAGGTAACCTGGCAAAGAGGGCTCCTGTTCTATTCCCAAATCAGTCCTTTTCCAAACGTAGATCGGGGTGATTTTCTGCAGAAGTTTCTCGAACTCTTTTTGTCTACGCATGTTTTGTGACAACAAATCAATCAATCGAAGCAGCAGCTGGAGCATGGCTCGTTGGTCTAGGGGTATGATTCTAGTTTAGGGTGCAAGAGGTCCCGTGTTCAAATCCAGGATGAGCCCATTACAGTATGCTGTTGAAGGAGGTAACCTGGCTCCTGTTCTATTCCCAAATCAGTCCTTTTCCAAACGTAGATCAAGGTGATTTTCTGCAGAAGTTTCTCGAACTCTTTTTGTCTACGCATGTTTTGTGACAACAAATCGATCAAAGCAGCAACCAGAACATGGCTCGTTGGTCTCGTGGTATGATTCTCGCTTAGGGTGCAGGGAGCCTTTGTCTAAGCATGTTTTGTGACAACAAATCGATCAATCGAAGCAGCAGCTGGAGCATGGCTCGTTGTTCTAGGGGTATGATTCTCGCTTAGGGTGCGAGAGGTCCTGGGTTCAAATCCCGGACGAGCCCATTACTTCTACAGCCCATTGCTGTAGAAGGAGGTAACCTGGCAAAGAGGGCTCCTGTTCTATTCCCAAATCAGTCCTTTTCCAAACGTAGATCGGGGTGATTTTCTGCAGAAGTTTCTCGAACTCTTTTTGTCTACGCATGTTTTGTGACAACAAATCGATCAAAGCAGCAACCAGAACATGGCACATTGGTTTCGTGGTATGATTCTCGCTTAGGGTGCAGGGAGCCTTTGTCTAAGCATGTTTTGTGACAACAAATAGATCAATCGAAGCAGCAACTACAACATGGCTCGTTGGTCTAGGGGTATGATTCTCGCATAGGGTGCCAGAAGTCCTTGGTTCAAATCCTGGACGAGCCCATTACAGTATGCTGTTGAAAGAGGTAACCTGGCAAAGAGGGCTGCTGTTCTATTCCCAAATCTGTCATTTACCCAAGGTCGATCGGGGTGATTTGCTGCGGAAGTTTCTCCAGCTCTTTATGTCTAAGCATGTTTTGTGAAAACAAATCGATCAAAGCAGCAACCAGAACATGGCTCGTTGGTCTAGGGGTATGATTCTCGCTTAGGGTGCGAGAGGTCCCGGATTCAAATCCCGGATGAGCCCATTACTTCTACAGCCCATTGCTGTAGAAGGAGGTAACCTGGCAAAGAGGGCTCCTGTTCTATTCCCAAATCAGTCCTTTACCCAACGTAGATCGGTGTGATTTGCTGCGGAAGTTTCTCCAGCTCTTTATGTCTAAGCATGTTTTGCGACAACAAATCGATCAAAGCAGCAACCAGAACATTGCTCGTTGGTCTCGTGGTATGATTCTCGCTTAGGGTGCAGGGATCCTTTGTTTAAGAATGTTTTGTGACAACAAATCGATCAATCGAAGCACAACTGTAACATGGCTCGTTGGTCTAGGGGTATGATTCTCGCTTAGGGTGCGAGAGGTCCCGGGTTCAAATCCCGGACGAGCCCATTACTTCTACAGCCCATTGCTGTAGAAGGAGTTAACCTGTCAAAGAGGGCTCCTGTTCTATTCCCAAATCAATCCTTTACCCAACGTAGATCGGTGTGATTTGCTGCGGAAGTTTCTCCAGCTCTTTATGTCTAAGCATGTTTTGCGACAACAAATCGATCAAAGCAGCAACCAGAACATTGCTCGTTGGTCTCGTGGTATGATTCTCGCTTAGGGTGCAGGGATCCTTTGTTTAAGAATGTTTTGTGACAACAAATCGATCAATCGAAGCACAACTGTAACATGGCTCGTTGGTCTAGGGGTATGATTCTCGCTTAGGGTGCGAGAGGTCCCGGATTCAAATCCCGGACGAGCCCATTACTTCTACAGCCCATTGCTGTAGAAGGAGTTAACCTGTCAAAGAGGGCTCCTGTTCTATTCCCAAATCAATCCTTTACCCAACGTAGATCGGTGTGATTTGCTGCGGAAGTTTCTCCAGCTCTTTATGTCTAAGCATGTTTTGCGACAACAAATCGATCGAAGCAGCAACCAGAACATGGCTCGTTGGTCTCGTGGCATGATTCTCGCTCAGGGTGCAGGGATCCTTTGTTTAAGCATGTTTTGTGACAACAAATCGATCAATCAAAGCACAACTGGAACATGGCTCGTTGGTCTAGGGGTATGATTCTCGCTTAGGGTGCGAGAGGTCCCGGGTTCAAATCCCGGACGAGCCCATTACTTCTACAGCCCATTGCTGTAGAAGGAGGTAACCTGGCAAAGAGGGCTCCTGTTCTATTCCCAAATCAGTCCTTTTCCAAACGTAGATCGGGGTGATTTTCTGCAGAAGTTTCTCGAACTCTTTTTGTCTACGCATGTTTTGTGACAACAAATCGATCAATCGAAGCAGCAGCTGGAGCATGGCTCGTTGGTCTAGGGGTATGATTCTAGTTTAGGGTGCAAGAGGTCCTGTGTTCAAATCCAGGATGAGCCCATTACAGTATGCTGTTGAAGGAGGTAACCTGGCTCCTGTTCTATTCCCAAATCAGTCCTTTTCCAAACGTAGATCAAGGTGATTTTCTGCAGAAGTTTCTCGAACTCTTTTTGTCTACGCATGTTTTTTGACAACAAATCGATCAAAGCAGCAACCAGAACATGGCTCGTTTGTCTAGGGGTATGATTCTCGCTTTGGGTGAGAGAGGTCCCGGGGTCAAATCCCGGACAAGCCCTTTACAGTAAGTTGTTGAAGGAGGTTATTTAGTGAAGAGGGCTCCTGTTCTATTCCCAAATCTGTCTTTTACCCAACGTCGATCTAGGTGATTTGCTGCAGAAGTTTCTCCAGCCTTTTTTGAATATGCGTGTTTTGCGACAAAAAATCGATCAATGCAGCAACCAGAACATGGCTCGTTGGTCTTGTGGTATGATTCTCGCTTAGGGTGCAGGGCGCCTTTGTCTAAGCATGTTTTGTGACAACAAATCGATCAATCGAAGCAGCAGCTGGAGCATGGCTCGTTGGTGTAGGGGTATGATTCTAGCTTAGGGTGCAAGAGGTCCCGTGTTCAAATCCAGGATGAGCCCATTACAGTATGCTGTTGAAGGAGGTAACCTGGCAAAGAGGGCTCCTGTTCTATTCCCAAATCAGTCCTTTTCCAAACGTAGATCAAGGTGATTTTCTGCAGAAGTTTCTCAGACTATTTTTGTCTACGCATGTTTTGTGACAACAAATCGATCAATGCAGCAACCAGAACATGGCTCGTTGGTCTCGTGGTATGATTCTCGCTTAGGGTGCAGGGAGCCTTTGTCTAAGCATGTTTTGTGACAACAAATCGATCAATCGAAGCAGCAACTGGAACATGGCTCGTTGGTCTAGGGGTATGATTCTCACATAGGGTGCTAGAGGTCCTGGGTTCAAATCCCGGACGAGCCCATTACAGTATGCTGTTGAAGGAGGTAACATGGCAAAGAGGGCTCCGTTTCTTTTCCCAAATCAGTCCTTTACCCAACGTATATCGGGGTGATTTGCTGCAGAAGTTTCTCCAGCTCTTTTTGTCTACTCATTCTTTGTGACAACAAATCGATCAAAGCAGTCACCAGAACATGGCTCGTTGGTCTCGTGGTATGATTCTCGCTTAGGGTGCAGGGAGCCTTTGTCTAAGCATGTTTTGTGACAACAAATCGATCAAAGCAGCAACCAGAACATGGCTCGTTGGTCTAGGGGTATGATTCTCGCTTTGGGTGAGAGAGGTCCCGGGTTCAAATCCCGGACAAGCCCTTTACAGTAAGTTGTTGAAGGAGGTTATTTAGTGAAGAGGGCTCCTGTTCTATTCCCAAATCTGTCTTTTACCCAACGTCGATCTGGGTGATTTGCTGCAGAAGTTTCTCCAGCCTTTTTTGAATATGCGTGTTTTGCGACAAAAAATCGATCAATGCAGCAACCAGAACATGGCTCGTTGGTCTCGTGGTATGATTCTCGCTTAGGGTGCAGGGAGCCTTTGTCTAAGCATGTTTTGTGACAACAAATCGATCAATCGAATCAGCAACTAGAACGTGGCTCGTGGGTCTAGGGGTATGATTCTCGCTTAGGGTGCGAGAGGTCCCGGTTCAAATCCCCGACGAGCCCATTACAGTATGCTGATGAAGGAGGTAACATGTCAAAGAGGGCTCCTGTTCTATTCCCAAATCAGTCCTTTACCCAACTTAGATCGGTGTGATTTGCTGCGGAAGTTTCTCCAGCTCTTTATGTCTAAGCATGTTTTGCGACAACAAATCGATCGAAGCAGCAACCAGAACATGGCTCGTTGGTCTCGTGGTATGATTCTCGCTTAGGGTGCAGGGATCCTTTGTTTAAGCATGTTTTGTGACAACAAATCGATCAATCGAAGCACAACTGGAACATGGCTCGTTGGTCTAGGGGTATGATTCTCGCTTAGGGTGCGAGAGGTCCTGGGTTCAAATCCCGGACGAGCCCATTACTTCTACAGCCCATTGCTGTAGAAGGAGGTAACCTGGCAAAGAGGGCTCCTGTTCTATTCCCAAATCAGTCCTTTTCCAAACGTAGATCGGGGTGATTTTCTGCAGAAGTTTCTCGAACTCTTTTTGTCTACGCATGTTTTGTGACAACAAATCGATCAAAGCAGCAACCAGAACATGGCACATTGGTTTCGTGGTATTATTCTCGCTTAGGGTGCAGGGAGCCTTTGTCTAAGCATGTTTTGTGACAACAAATAGATCAATCGAAGCAGCAACTACAACATGGCTCGTTAGTCTAGGGGTATGATTCTCGCATAGGGTGCCAGAAGTCCTGGGTTCAAATCCTGGACGAGACCATTACAGTATGCTGTTGAAAGAGGTAACCTGGCAAAGAGGGCTCCTGTTCTATTCCCAAATCAGTCCTTTTCCAAACGTAGATCAAGGTGATTTTCTGCAGAAGTTTCTCGAACTCTTTTTGTCTACGCATGTTTTGTGACAACAAATCGATCAAAGCAGCAACCAGAACATGGCACATTGGTTTCGTGGTATGATTCTCGCTTAGGGTGCAGGGAGCCTTTGTCTAAGCATGTTTTGTGACAACAAATAGATCAATCGAAGCAGCAACTGGAACATGGCTCGTTGGTCTAGGGGTATGATTCTCGCTTAGGGTGCGAGAGGTCCCGGGTTCAAATCCCGGACGAGCCCATTACTTCTACAGCCCATTGCTGTAGAAGGAGGTAACCTGGCAAAGAGGGCTCCTGTTCTATTCCCAAATCAGTCCTTTTCCAAACGTAGATCGGGGTGATTTTCTGCAGAAGTTTCTCGAACTCTTTTTGTCTACGCATGTTTTGTGACAACAAATCGATCAAAGCAGCAACCAGAACATGGCACATTGGTTTCGTGGTATGATTCTCGCTTAGGGTGCAGGGAGCCTTTGTCTAAGCATGTTTTTTGACAACAAATAGATCAATCGAAGCAGCAACTACAACATGGCTCGTTGGTCTAGGGGTATGATTCTCGCATAGGGTGCCAGAAGTCCTGGGTTCAAATCCTGGACGAGCCCATTACAGTATGCTGTTGAAAGAGGTAACCTGGCAAAGATGGCTGCTGTTCTATTCCCAAATCTGTCATTTACCCAAGGTCGATCGGGGTGATTTGCTGCGGAAATTTCTCCAGCTCTTTATGTCTAAGCATGTTTTGTGACAACAAATCGATCAAAGCAGCAACCAGAACATGGCTCGTTGGTCTCGTGGTATGATTCTCGCTTAGGGTGCAGGGATCCTTTGTTTAAGCATGTTTTGTGACAACAAATCGATCAATCGAAGCAGCAACTGGAACATGGCTCGTTGGTCTAGTGGTATGATTCTCGCTTAGGGTGCGAGAGGTCCTGGGTTCAAATCCCGGATGAGCCCATAACAGTATGCTGATGAACGAGGTAACATGTCAAAGAGGGCTCCTGTTCTATTCCCAAATCAGTCCTTTACCCAACGTAGATCGGCGTGATTTGCAGCGGAAGTTTCTCCTGCTCTTTATGTCTAAGCATGTTTTGTGACAACAAATCGATCAAAGCAGCAACCAGAACATGGCTCGTTGGTCTCGTGGTATGATTCTCGCTTAGGGTGCAGGGAGCCTTTGTCTAAGCATGTTTTGTGACAACAAATCGATCGATCGAAGCAGCAACTGGAACATGGCTCGTTGGTCTAGGGGTATGATTCTCGAATAGGGTGCAAGAGGTCCTGGGTTCAAATCCCGGACGAGCCCATTACAGTATGCTGTTGAAGGAGGTAACATGGCAAAGAAGGCTCCTTTTCTTTTCCCAAATCAGTCCTTTACCCAACGTATATCGGGGTGATTTGCTGCAGAAGTTTCTCCAGCTCTTTTTGTCTACTCATTCTTTGTGACAACAAATCGATCAAAGCAGTCACCAGAACATGGCTCGTTGGTCTAGGGGTATGATTCTCGCTTTGGGTGAGAGAGGTCCCGGGTTCAAATTCCGGACGAGCCCATTACTTCTATAGCCCATTGCTGTAGAAGGAGGTAACCTGGCAAAGAGGGCTCCTGTTCTATTCCCAAATCAGTCCTTTTCCAAACGTAGATCGGGGTGATTTTCTGCAGAAGTTTCTCGAACTCTTTTTGTCTACGCATGTTTTGTGACAACAAATCGATCAAAGCAGCAACCAGAACATGGCACATTGGTTTCGTGGTATTATTCTCGCTTAGGGTGCAGGGAGCCTTTGTCTAAGCATGTTTTGTGACAACAAATAGATCAATCGAAGCAGCAACTACAACATGGCTCGTTGGTCTAGGGGTATGATTCTCGCATAGGGTGCCAGAAGTCCTGGGTTCAAATCCTGGACGAGCCCATTACAGTATGCTGTTGAAAGAGGTAACCTGGCAAAGAGGGCTGCTGTTCTATTGCCAAATCTGTCATTTACCCAAGGTCGATCGGGGTGATTTGCTGCGAAAGTTTCTCCAGCTCTTTATGTCTAAGCATGTTTTGTGACAACAAATCGATCAAAGCAGCAACCAGAACATGGCTCGTTGGTCTAGGGGTATGATTCTCGCTTTGGGTGCGAGAGGTCCCGGGTTCAAATCCCGGACGAGCCCTTTACAGTAAGTTGTTGAAGGAGGTTATTTAGTGAAAAGCGCTCCTGTTCTATTCCCAAATCTGTCTTTTACCCAACGTCGATCGGGGTGATTTGCTGCAGAAGTTTCTCCAGCTCTTTTTGAATATGCGTGTTTTGCGACAAAAAATCGATCAATGCAGCAACCAGAACATGGCTCGTTGGTCTTGTGGTATGATTCTCGCTTAGGGTGCAGGGCGCCTTTGTCTAAGCATGTTTTGTGACAACAAATCGATCAATCGAAGCAGCAGCTTGAGCATGGCTCGTTGGTCTAGGGGTATGATTCTAGCTTAGGGTGCAAGAGGTCCCGTGTTCAAATCCAGGATGAGCCCATTACAGTATGCTGTTGAAGGAGGTAACCTGGCAAAGAGGGCTCCTGTTCTATTCCCAAATCAGTCCTTTTCCAAACGTAGATCAAGGTGATTTTCTGCAGAAGTTTCTCGAACTCTTTTTGTCTACGCATGTTTTGTGACAACAAATCGATCAAAGCAGCAACCAGAACATGGCACATTGGTTTCGTGGTATGATTCTCGCTTAGGGTGCAGGGAGCCTTTGTCTAAGCATGTTTTGTGACAACAAATAGATCAATCGAAGCAGCAACTGGAACATGGCTCGTTGGTCTAGGGGTATGATTCTCGCTTAGGGTGCGAGAGGTCCGGGGTTCAAATCCCGGACGAGCCCATTACTTCTACAGCCCATTGCTGTAGAAGGTGGTAACCTGGCAAAGAGGTCTCCTGTTCTATTCCCAGATCAATCCTTTTCCAAACGTAGATCGGGCTGATTTGCTGCAGAAATTTCACAGCTCTTTTTGTCTAAGCATTTTTTACGACAAAAAATCGATCAAAGCAGCAACCAGAACATGGCTCGTTGGTCTTGTGGTATGATTCTCGCTTAGGGTGCAGGGAGCCTTTGTCTAAGCATGTTTTGTGACAACAAATCGATCAATCGAAGCAGCAGCTGGAGCATGGCTCGTTGGTCTAGGGGTATGATTCTCGCTTAGGGTGCGAGAAGTCCTGGGTTCAAATCCCGGACGAGCCCATTACAGTATGCTTATGAAGGAGGTAACATGTCAAAGAGGCCTCATGTTCTATTCCCAAATCAGTCCTTTACCCAACGTAGATCGGTGTGATTTGCTTCGGAAGTTTCTCCATCTCTTTATGTCTAAGCATGTTTTGCGACAACAAATCGATCAAAGCAGCAACCAGAACATGGCTCGTTGGTCTCGTGGTATGATTCTCGCTTAGGGTGCAGGGATCCTTTGTTTAAGCATGTTTTGTGACAACAAATCGATCAATCGAAGCAGCAACTAGAACATGGCTCGTTGGTCAAGGGATATGATTCTCGCTTAGGGTGCAGGGAGCCTATGTCTAAGCATGTTTTGTGACAACAAATCGATCAATCGAAGCAGCAGCTGGAGCATGGCTCGTTGGTCTAGGGGTATGATTCTCGCTTAGGGTGCGAGAGGTCCTGGGTTCAAATCCCGGACGAGCCCATTACTTCTATAGCCCATTGCTGTAGAAGGAGGTAACCTGGCAAAGAGGGCTCCTGTTCTAATCCCAAATCAGTCCTTTTCCAAACGTAGATCAAGGTGATTTTCTGCAGAAGTTTATCGAACTCTTTTTGTCTACGCATGTTTTGTGACAACAAATCGATCAAAGCAGCAACCAGAACATGGCTCGTTGGTCTCGTGGTATGATTCTCGCTTAGGGTGCAGGGAGCCTTTGTCTAAGCATTTTTTGTGACAACAAATCGATCAATCGAATCAGCAACTAGAACGTGGCTCGTGGGTCTAGGGGTATGATTCTCGCTTAGGGTGCGAGAGGTCCTGGGTTCAAATCCCCGACGAGCCCATTACTTCTACAGCCCATTGCTGTAGAAGGAGGTAACCTGGCAAAGAGGGCTCCTGTTCTATTCCCAGATCAATCCTTTTCCAAACGTAGATCGGGCTGATTTGCTGCAGAAATTTCACAGCTCTTTTTGTCTAAGCATTTTTTACGACAAAAAATCGATCAAAGCAGCAACCAGAACATGGCTCGTTGGTCTTGTGGTATGATTCTCGCTTAGGGTGCAGGGAGCCTTTGTCTAAGCATGTTTTGTGACAACAAATCGATCAATCGAAGCAGCAGCTGAAGCATGGCTCGTTGGTCTAGGGGTATGATTCTCGCTTAGGGTGCGAGAGGTCCTGGGTTCAAATCCCGGACGAGCCCATTACTTCTATAGCCCATTGCTGTAGAAGGAGGTAACCTGGCAAAGAGGGCTCCTGTTCTATTCCCAAATCAGTCCTTTTCCAAACGTAGATCGGGGTGATTTTCTGCAGAAGTTTCTCGAACTCTTTTTGTCTACGCATGTTTTGTGACAACAAATCGATCAAAGCAGCAACCAGAACATGGCACATTGGTTTCGTGGTATGATTCTCGCTTAGGGTGCAGGGAGCCTTTGTCTAAGCATGTTTTGTGACAACAAATAGATCAATCGAAGCTGCAACTACAACATGGCTCGTTGGTCTAGGGGTATGATTCTCGCATAGGGTGCCAGAAGTCCTTGGTTCAAATCCTGGACGAGCCCATTACAGTATACTGTTGAAAGAGGTAACCTGGCAAAGAGGGCTGCTGTTCTATTCCCAAATATGTCATTTACCCAAGGTCGATTGGGGTGATTTGCTGCGGAAGTTTCTCCAGCTCTTTATGTCTAAGCATGTTTTGTGACAACAAATCGATCAAAGCAGCAACCAGAACATGGCTCGTTGGTCTAGGGGTATGATTCTCGCTTAGGGTGCGAGAGGTCCCGGGTTCAAATCCCGGACGAGCCCATTACTTCTACAGCCCATTGCTGTAGAAGGAGGTAACCTGGCAAAGAGGGCTCCTGTTCTATTCCCAAATCAGTCCTTTTCCAAACGTAGATCAAGGTGATTTTCTGCAGAAGTTTCTCGAACTCTTTTTGTCTACGCATGTTTTGTGACAACAAATCGATCAAAGCAGCAACCAGAACATGGCACATTGGTTTCGTGGTATGATTCTCGCTTAGGGTGCAGGGAGCCTTTGTCTAAGCATGTTTTGTGACAACAAATCGATCAATCGAAGCAGCAGCTGGAGCATGGCTCGTTGGTCTAGGGGTATGATTCTCGCTTAGGGTGCGAGAGGTCCCGGGTTCAAATCCCGGACGAGCCCATTACTTCTACAGCCCATTGCTGTAGAAGGAGGTAACCTGGCAAAGAGGGCTCCTGTTCTATTCCCAAATCAGTCCTTTTCCAAACGTAGATCGGGGTGATTTTCTGCAGAAGTTTCTCGAACTCTTTTTGTCTACGCATGTTTTGTGACAACAAATCGATCAAAGCAGCAACCAGAACATGGCTCGTTGGTCTCGTGGTATGATTCTCGCTTAGGGTGCAGGGAGCCTTTGTATAAGCATGTTTTGTGACAACAAATAGATCAATCGAAGCAGCAACTACAACATGGCTCGTTGGTCTAGGGGTATGATTCTCGCATAGGGTGCCAGAAGTCCTGGGTTCAAATCCTGGACGAGCCCATTACAGTATGCTGTTGAAAGAGGTAACCTGGCAAAGAGGGCTGCTGTTCTATTCCCAAATCTGTCATTTACCCAAGGTCGATCGGGGTGATTTGCTGCGGAAGTTTCTCCAGCTCTTTATGTCTAAGCATGTTTTGTGACAACAAATCGATCAAAGCAGCAACCAGAACATGGCTCGTTGGTCTAGGGGTATGATTCTCGCTTTGGGTGCGAGAGGTCCCGGGTTCAAATCCCGGACGAGCCCTTTACAGTAAGTTGTTGAAGGAGGTTATTTAGTGAAGAGCGCTCCTGTTCTATTCCCAAATCTGTCTTTTACCCAACGTCGATCTGGGTGATTTGCTGCAGAAGTTTCTCCAGCTCTTTTTGAATATGCGTGTTTTGCGACAAAAAATCGATCAATGCAGCAACCAGAACATGGCTCGTTGGTCTTGTGGTATGATTCTCGCTTAGGGTGCAGGGCGCCTTTGTCTAAGCATGTTTTGTGACAACAAATCGATCAATCGAAGCAGCAGCTGGAGCATGGCTCGTTGGTCTAGGGGTATGATTCTAGCTTAGGGTGCAAGAGGTCCCGTGTTCAAATCCAGGATGAGCCCATTACAGTATGCTGTTGAAGGAGGTAACCTGGCAACGAGGGCTCCTGTTCTATTCCCAAATCAGTCCTTTTCCAAACGTAGATCAAGGTGATTTTCTGCAGAAGTTTCTCGAACTCTTTTTGTCTACGCATGTTTTGTAACAACAAATCGATCAAAGCAGCAACCAGAACATGGCTCGTTGGTCTAGGGATATGATTCTCGCTTTGGGTGCGAGAGGTCCTTGGTTCAAATCCCGGACGAGCCCTTTACAGTAAGTTGTTGAAGGAGGTTATTTAGTGAAGAGCGCTTCTGTTCTATTCCCAAATCTGTCTTTTACCCAACGTCGATCGGGGTGATTTGCTGCAGAAGTTTCTCCAGCTCTTTTTGAATATGCGTGTTTTGCGACAAAAAATCGATCAATGCAGCAACCAGAACATGGCTCGTTGGTCTTGTGGTATGATTCTCGCTTAGGGTGCAGGGCGCCTTTGTCTAAGCATGTTTTGTGACAACAAATCGATCAATCGAAGCAGCAGGTGGAGCATGGCTCGTTGGTCTAGGGGTATGATTCTAGCTTAGGGTGCAAGAGGTCCCGTGTTCAAATCCAGGATGAGCCCATTACAGTATGCTGTTGAAGGAGGTAACCTGGCAAAGAGGGCTCCTGTTCTATTCCCAAATCAGTCCTTTTCCAAACGTAGATCAAGGTGATTTTCTGCAGAAGTTTCTCGAACTCTTTTTGTCTACGCATGTTTTGTGACAACAAATCGATCAAAGCAGCAACCAGAACATGGCACATTGGTTTCGTGGTATGATTCTCGCTTAGGGTGCAGGGAGCCTTTGTCTAAGCATGTTTTGTGACAACAAATCGATCAATCGAAGCAGCAGCTGGAGCATGGCTCGTTGGTCTAGGGGTATGATTCTCGCTTAGGGTGCGAGAGGTCCCGGGTTCAAATCCCGGACGAGCCCATTACTTCTACAGCCCATTGCTGTAGAAGGAGGTAACCTGGCAAAGAGGGCTCCTGTTCTATTCCCAAATCAGTCCTTTTCCAAACGTAGATCGGGGTGATTTTCTGCAGAAGTTTCTCGAACTCTTTTTGTCTACGCATGTTTTGTGACAACAAATCGATCAAAGCAGCAACCAGAACATGGCTCGTTGGTCTCGTGGTATGATTCTCGCTTAGGGTGCAGGGAGCCTTTGTCTAAGCATTTTTTGTGACAACAAATCGATCAATCGAATCAGCAACTAGAACGTGGCTCGTGGGTCTAGGGGTATGATTCTCGCTTAGGGTGCGAGAGGTCCCGGGTTCAAATCCCCGACGAGCCCATTACAGTATGCTGATGAAGGAGGTAACATGTCAAAGAGGGCTCCTGTTCTATTCCCAAATAAGTCCTTTACCCAACGTAGATCGGTGTGATTTGCTGCGGAAGTTTCTCCAGCTCTTTATGTCTAAGCATGTTTTGCGACAACAAATCGATCGAAGCAGCAACCAGAACATGGCTCGTTGGTCTCGTGGTATGATTCTCGCTTAGGGTGCAGGGATCCTTTGTTTAAGCATGTTTTGTGACAACAAATCGATCAATCGAAGCAGCAACTGGAACATGGCTCGTTGGTCTAGGGGTATGATTCTCGCTTAGGGTGCGAGAGGTCCCGGGTTCAAATCCCCGACGAGCCCATTACAGTATGCTGATGAAGGAGGTAACATGTCAAAGAGGGCTCCTGTTCTATTCCCAAATCAGTCCTTTACCCAACGTAGATCGGTGTGATTTGCTGCGGAAGTTTCTCCAGCTCTTTATGTCTAAGCATGTTTTGCGACAACAAATCGATCGAAGCAGCGACCAGAACATGGCTCGTTGGTCTCGTGGTATGATTCTCGCTTAGGGTGCAGGGATCCTTTGTTTAAGCATGTTTTGTGACAACAAATCGATCAATCGAAGCACAACTGGAACATGGCTCGTTGGTCTAGGGGTATGATTCTCGCTTAGGGTGCGAGAGGTCCCGGGTTCAAATCCCGGACGAGCCCATTACTTCTACAGCCCATTGCTGTAGAAGGAGGTAACCTGGCAAAGAGGGCTCCTGTTCTATTCCCAAATCAGTCCTTTTCCAAACGTAGATCGGGGTGATTTTCTGCAGAAGTTTCTCGAACTCTTTTTGTCTACGCATGTTTTGTGACAACAAATCGATCAAAGCAGCAACCAGAACATGGCACATTGGTTTCGTGGTATGATTCTCGCTTAGGGTGCAGGGATCCTTTGTTTAAGCATGTTTTGTGACAACAAATCGATCAATCGAAGCAGCAACTGGAACATGGCTCGTTGGTCTAGGGGTATGATTCTCGCTTAGGGTGCGAGAGGTCCCGGGTTCAAATCCCCGACGAGCCCATTACAGTATGCTGATGAAGGAGGTAACATGTCAAAGAGGGCTCCTGTTCTATTCCCAAATCAGTCCTTTACCCAACGTAGATCGGTGTGATTTGCTGCGGAAGTTTCTCCAGCTCTTTATGTCTAAGCATGTTTTGCGACAACAAATCGATCGAAGCAGCAACCAGAACATGGCTCGTTGGTCTCGTGGTATGATTCTCGCTTAGGGTGCAGGGATCCTTTGTTTAAGCATGTTTTGTGACAACAAATCGATCAATCGAAGCACAACTGGAACATGGCTCGTTGGTCTAGGGGTATGATTCTCGCTTAGGGTGCGAGAGGTCCCGGGTTCAAATCCCGGACGAGCCCATTACTTCTACAGCCCATTGCTGTAGAAGGAGGTAACCTGGCAAAGAGGGCTCCTGTTCTATTCCCAAATCAGTCCTTTTCCAAACGTAGATCGGGGTGATTTTCTGCAGAAGTTTCTCGAACTCTTTTTGTCTACGCATGTTTTGTGACAACAAATCGATCAAAGCAGCAACCAGAACATGGCACATTGGTTTCGTGGTATGATTCTCGCTTAGGGTGCAGGGAGCCTTTGTCTAAGCATGTTTTGTGACAACAAAAAGATCAATCGAAGCAGCAACTTCAACATGGCTCGTTGGTCTAGGGGTATGATTCTCGCATAGGGTGCCAGAAGTCCTGGGTTCAAATCCTGGACGAGCCCATTACAGTATGCTGTTGAAAGAGGTAACCTGGCAAAGAGGGCTGCTGTTCTATTCCCAAATCTGTCATTTACCCAAGGTCGATCGGGGTGATTTGCTGCGGAAGTTTCTCCAGCTCTTTATGTCTAAGCATGTTTTGTGAAAACAAATCGATCAAAGCAGCAACCAGAACATGGCTCGTTGGTCTAGGGGTATGAGTCTCGCTTTGGGTGAGAGAGGTCCCGGGTTCAAATCCCGGACGAGCCCTTTACAGTAAGTTGTTGAAGGAGGTTATTTAGTGAAGAGGGCTCCTGTTCTATTCCCAAATATGTCTTTTACCCAACGTCGATCTGGGTGATTTGCTGCAGAAGTTTCTCCAGCTCTTTTTGAATATGCGTGTTTTGCGACAAAAAATCGATCAATGCAGCAACCAGAACATGGCTCGTTGGTCTTGTGGTATGATTCTCGCTTAGGGTGCAGGGCGCCTTTGTCTAAGCATGTTTTGTGACAACAAATCGATCAATCGAAGCAGCAGCTGGAGCATGGCTCGTTGGTCTAGGGGTATGATTCTAGTTTAGGGTGCAAGAGGTCCCGTGTTCAAATCCAGGATGAGCCCATTACAGTATGCTGTTGAAGGAGGTAACCTGGCAAAGAGGGCTCCTGTTCTATTCCCAAATCAGTCCTTTTCCAAACGTAGATCAAGGTGATTTTCTGCAGAAGTTTCTCGAACTCTTTTTGTCTACGCATGTTTTGTGACAACAAATCGATCAAAGCAGCAACCAGAACATGGCTCGTTGGTCTCGTGGTATGATTCTCGCTTAGGGTGCAGGGAGCCTTTGTCTAAGCATGTTTTGTGACAACAAATCAATCAATCGAAGCAGCAGCTGGAGCATGGCTCGTTGGTCTAGGGGTATGATTCTCGCTTAGGGTGCGAGAGGTCCCGGGTTCAAATCCCGGACGAGCCCATTACTTCTACAGCCCATTGCTGTAGAAGGAGGTAACCTGGCAAAGAGGGCTCCTGTTCTATTCCCAAATCAGTCCTTTTCCAAACGTAGATCGGGGTGATTTTCTGCAGAAGTTTCTCGAACTCTTTTTGTCTACGCATGTTTTGTGACAACAAATCGATCAAAGCAGCAACCAGAACATGGCTCGTTGGTCTCGTGGTATGATTCTCGCTTAGGGTGCAGGGAGCCTTTGTCTAAGCATTTTTTGTGACAACAAATCGATCAATCGAATCAGCAACTAGAACGTGGCTCGTGGGTCTAGGGGTATGATTCTCGCTTAGGGTGCGAGAGGTCCCGGGTTCAAATCCCCGACGAGCCCATTACAGTATGCTGATGAAGGAGGTAACATGTCAAAGAGGGCTCCTGTTCTATTCCCAAATCAGTCCTTTACCCAACGTAGATCGGTGTGATTTGCTGCGGAAGTTTCTCCAGCTCTTTATGTCTAAGCATGTTTTGCGTCAACAAATCGATCGAAGCAGCAACCAGAACATGGCTCGTTGGTCTCGTGGTATGATTCTCGCTTAGGGTGCAGGGAGCCTTTGTCTAAGCATGTTTTGTGACAACAAATCGATCAATCGAATCAACAACTAGAACGTGGCTCGTTGGTCTAGGGGTATGATTCTCGCTTAGGGTGCGAGAGGTCCCGGGTTCAAATCTCGACGAGGCCATTACAGTATGCTGATGAAGGAGGAAACATGTCAAAGAGGGCTCCTGTTCTATTCCCAAATAAGTCCTTTACCCAACGTAGATCGGTGTGATTTGCTGCGGAAGTTTCTCCAGCTCTTTATGTCTAAGCATGTTTTGCGACAACAAATCGATCGAAGCAGCAACCAGAACATGGCTCGTTGGTCTCGTGGTATGATTCTCGCTTAGGGTGCAGGGATCCTTTGTTTAAGCATGTTTTGTGACAACAAATCGATCAATCGAAGCAGCAACTGGAACATGGCTCGTTGGTCTAGGGGTATGATTCTCGCTTAGGGTGCGAGAGGTCCCGGGTTCAAATCCCCGACGAGCCCATTACAGTATGCTGATGAAGGAGGTAACATGTCAAAGAGGGCTCCTGTTCTATTCCCAAATCAGTCCTTTACCCAACGTAGATCGGTGTGATTTGCTGCGGAAGTTTCTCCAGCTCTTTATGTCTAAGCATGTTTTGCGACAACAAATCGATCGAAGCAGCAACCAGAACATGGCTCGTTGGTCTCGTGGTATGATTCTCGCTTAGGGTGCAGGGATCCTTTGTTTAAGCATGTTTTGTGACAACAAATCGATCAATCGAAGCACAACTGGAACATGGCTCGTTGGTCTAGGGGTATGATTCTCGCTTAGGGTGCGAGAGGTCCCGGGTTCAAATCCCGGACGAGCCCATTACTTCTACAGCCCATTGCTGTAGAAGGAGGTAACCTGGCAAAGAGGGCTCCTGTTCTATTCCCAAATCAGTCCTTTTCCAAACGTAGATCGGGGTGATTTTCTGCAGAAGTTTCTCTAACTCTTTTTGTCTACGCATGTTTTGTGACAACAAATCGATCAAAGCAGCAACCAGAACATGGCACATTGGTTTCGTGGTATGATTCTCGCTTAGGGTGCAGGGAGCCTTTGTCTAAGCATGTTTTGTGACAACAAAAAGATCAATCGAAGCAGCAACTTCAACATGGCTCGTTGGTCTAGGGGTATGATTCTCGCATAGGGTGCCAGAAGTCCTGGGTTCAAATCCTGGACGAGCCCATTACAGTATGCTGTTGAAAGAGGTAACCTGGCAAAGAGGGCTGCTGTTCTATTCCCAAATCTGTCATTTACCCAAGGTCGATCGGGGTGATTTGCTGCGGAAGTTTCTCCAGCTCTTTATGTCTAAGCATGTTTTGTGAAAACAAATCGATCAAAGCAGCAACCAGAACATGGCTCGTTGGTCTAGGGGTATGAGTCTCGCTTTGGGTGAGAGAGGTCCCGGGTTCAAATCCTGGACGAGCCCTTTACAGTAAGTTGCTGAAGGAGGTTATTTAGTGAAGAGGGCTCCTGTTCTATTCCCAAATCTGTCTTTTACCCAACGTCGATCTGGGTGATTTGCTGCAGAAGTTTCTCCAGCTCTTTTTGAATATGCGTGTTTTGCGACAAAAAATCGATCAATGCAGCAACCAGAACATGGCTCGTTGGTCTTGTGGTATGATTCTCGCTTAGGGTGCAGGGCGCCTTTGTCTAAGCATGTTTTGTGACAACAAATCGATCAATCGAAGCAGCAGCTGGAGCATGGCTCGTTGGTCTAGGGGTATGATTCTAGTTTAGGGTGCAAGAGGTCCCGTGTTCAAATCCAGGATGAGCCCATTACAGTATGCTGTTGAAGGAGGTAACCTGGCAAAGAGGGCTCCTGTTCTATTCCCAAATCAGTCCTTTTCCAAACGTAGATCAAGGTGATTTTCTGCAGAAGTTTCTCGAACTCTTTTTGTCTACGCATGTTTTGTGACAACAAATCGATCAAAGCAGCAACCAGAACATGGCTCGTTGGTCTCGTGGTATGATTCTCGCTTAGGGTGCAGGGAGCCTTTGTCTAAGCATGTTTTGTGACAACAAATCAATCAATCGAAGCAGCAGCTGGAGCATGGCTCGTTGGTCTAGGGGTATGATTCTCGCTTAGGGTGCGAGAGGTCCCGGGTTCAAATCCCGGACGAGCCCATTACTTCTACAGCCCATTGCTGTAGAAGGAGGTAACCTGGCAAAGAGGGCTCCTGTTCTATTCCCAAATCAGTCCTTTTCCAAACGTAGATCGGGGTGATTTTCTGCAGAAGTTTCTCGAACTCTTTTTGTCTACGCATGTTTTGTGACAACAAATCGATCAAAGCAGCAACCAGAACATGGCTCGTTGGTCTCGTGGTATGATTCTCGCTTAGGGTGCAGGGAGCCTTTGTCTAAGCATTTTTTGTGACAACAAATCGATCAATCGAATCAGCAACTAGAACGTGGCTCGTGGGTCTAGGGGTATGATTCTCGCTTAGGGTGCGAGAGGTCCCGGGTTCAAATCCCCGACGAGCCCATTACAGTATGCTGATGAAGGAGGAAACATGTCAAAGAGGGCTCCTGTTCTATTCCCAAATCAGTCCTTTACCCAACGTAGATCGGTGTGATTTGCTGCGGAAGTTTCTCCAGCTCTTTATGTCTAAGCATGTTTTGCGACAACATATCGATCGAAGCAGCAACCAGAACATGGCTCGTTGGTCTCGTGGTATGATTCTCGCTTAGGGTGCAGGGATCCTTTGTTTAAGCATGTTTTGTGACAACAAATCGATCAATCGAAGCAGCAGCTGGAGCATGGCTCGTTGGTCTAGGGGTATGATTCTAGTTTAGGGTGCAAGAGGTCCCGTGTTCAAATCCAGGATGAGCCCATTACAGTATGCTGTTGAAGGAGGTAACCTGGCTCCTGTTCTATTCCCAAATCAGTCCTTTTCCAAACGTAGATCAAGGTGATTTTCTGCAGAAGTTTCTCGAACTCTTTTTGTCTACGCATGTTTTTTGACAACAAATCGATCAAAGCAGCAACCAGAACATGGCACATTGGTTTCGTGGTATGATTCTCGCTTAGGGTGCAGGGAGCCTTTGTCTAAGCATGTTTTGTGACAACAAATCGATCAATCGAAGCAGCAGCTGGAGCATGGCTCGTTGGTCTAGGGGTATGATTCTAGTTTAGGGTGCAAGAGGTCCCGTGTTCAAATCCAGGATGAGCCCATTACAGTATGCTGTTGAAGGAGGTAACCTGGCTCCTGTTCTATTCCCAAATCAGTCCTTTTCCAAACGTAGATCAAGGTGATTTTCTGCAGAAGTTTCTCGAACTCTTTTTGTCTACGCATGTTTTTTGACAACAAATCGATCAAAGCAGCAACCAGAACATGGCTCGTTTGTCTAGGGGTATGATTCTCGCTTTGGGTGAGAGAGGTCCCGGGGTCAAATCCCGGACAAGCCCTTTACAGTAAGTTGTTGAAGGAGGTTATTTAGTGAAGAGGGCTCCTGTTCTATTCCCAAATCTGTCTTTTACCCAACGTCGATCTGGGTGATTTGCTGCAGAAGTTTCTCCAGCCTTTTTTGAATATGCGTGTTTTGCGACAAAAAATCGATCAATGCAGCAACCAGAACATGGCTCGTTGGTCTTGTGGTATGATTCTCGCTTAGGGTGCAGGGCGCCTTTGTCTAAGCATGTTTTGTGACAACAAATCGATCAATCGAAGCAGCAGCTGGAGCATGGCTCGTTGGTGTAGGGGTATGATTCTAGCTTAGGGTGCAAGAGGTCCCGTGTTCAAATCCAGGATGAGCCCATTACAGTATGCTGTTGAAGGAGGTAACCTGGCAAAGAGGGCTCCTGTTCTATTCCCAAATCAGTCCTTTTCCAAACGTAGATCAAGGTGATTTTCTGCAGAAGTTTCTCAGACTATTTTTGTCTACGCATGTTTTGTGACAACAAATCGATCAATGCAGCAACCAGAACATGGCTCGTTGGTCTCGTGGTATGATTCTCGCTTAGGGTGCAGGGAGCCTTTGTCTAAGCATGTTTTGTGACAACAAATCGATCAATCGAAGCAGCAACTGGAACATGGCTCGTTGGTCTAGGGGTATGATTCTCACATAGGGTGCTAGAGGTCCTGGGTTCAAATCCCGGACGAGCCCATTACAGTATGCTGTTGAAGGAGGTAACATGGCAAAGAGGGCTCCGTTTCTTTTCCCAAATCAGTCCTTTACCCAACGTATATCGGGGTGATTTGCTGCAGAAGTTTCTCCAGCTCTTTTTGTCTACTCATTCTTTGTGACAACAAATCGATCAAAGCAGTCACCAGAACATGGCTCGTTGGTCTAGGGGTATGATTCTCGCTTTGGGTGAGAGAGGTCCCGGGTTCAAATTCCGGACGAGCCCATTACTTCTACAGCCCATTGCTGTAGAAGGAGGTAACCTGGCAAAGAGGGCTCCTGTTCTATTCCCAGATCAATCCTTTTCCAAACGTAGATCGGGCTGATTTGCTGCAGAAATTTCACAGCTCTTTTTGTCTAAGCATTTTTTACGACAAAAAATCGATCAAAGCAGCAACCAGAACATGGCTCGTTGGTCTTGTGGTATGATTCTCGCTTAGGGTGCAGGGAGCCTTTGTCTAAGCATGTTTTGTGACAACAAATCGATCAATCGAAGCAGCAGCTGGAGCATGGCTCGTTGGTCTAGGGGTATGATTCTCGCTTAGGGTGCGAGAGGTCCTGGGTTCAAATCCCGGACGAGCCCATTACTTCTACAGCCCATTGCTGTAGAAGGAGGTAACCTGGCAAAGAGGGCTCCTGTTCTATTCCCAAATCAGTCCTTTTCCAAACGTAGATCGGGGTGATTTTCTGCAGAAGTTTCTCGAACTCTTTTTGTCTACGCATGTTTTGTGACAACAAATCGATCAATCGAAGCAGCAGCTGGAGCATGGCTCGTTGGTCTAGGGGTATGATTCTAGCTTAGGGTGCAAGAGGTCCCGTGTTCAAATCCAGGATGAGCCCATTACAGTATGCTGTTGAAGGAGGTAACCTGGCAAAGAGGGCTCCTGTTCTATTCCCAAATCAGTCCTTTTCCAAACGTAGATCAAGGTGATTTTCTGCAGAAGTTTCTCGAACTCTTTTTGTCTACGCACGTTTTGTGACAACAAATCGATCAAAGCAGCAACCAGAACATGGCTCGTTGGTCTCGTGGTATGATTCTCGCTTAGGGTGCAGGGTTAGGGTTAGGGTTAGGGTTAGGGTTAGGTGTGACATTAATAACGAAGAAACACCCTGTGGGACCCCAACGGGACCACAGTACAGGTGAGACCCCAATTAGGCACGCGCACCTGAAACCCCACTCACTCCGTCCCCCTGAAATGAATGAATGAGCAGGAGTCTGTTTTATAGGCTCCTCCCTTTCCACTGCCAGACCTATTGACCAATAGGAGTAGTATTAGTAACCCTCAGGGAAACAATTGTCCGAAGACTTTACTACCACCTATTGTTACATAGGATATTCTTCTTGGACGTATTGTTCCTGATGATCCTATGTCCATGACTTTTTTTCTTCTTTCCAACCTGACCCTATTGGCAAATAGGAGCCTATCAGTATTAACAACCCCCAGGGATGACATACTGTTGTCCGAAGACATTAACACTACCCATTGCTAAGGTCATCAGAATAAAAAAATCTTGTGTCCAAGTCTTCATCCAACATCTTGTGTCCAAGTCTTCTTCCAATAACCTATGTTCAAGTCTTCATCCAACATCCTGTGTCCAAATCTTCTTCCAATATCCTCTGTCCAAGTCTTCTGTCACTGTCTGGTCTTCTTCTTTCAGACCTAACCTTTTTTGGCAAGTAGGAGCCTATCAGCATTAACATCCCTCAGGGATGACATACTGTTGTCCGAAGACTTTAACACTACCCATTGCTAACACAAGTACAGCTGTCTCAGCGTCTGTCAGTCAAGTAAAAGTGAGAAATAAATCCAAATGTGAATCTAAATTGTGGAAACACATCATCAGTAGTATACCTAGGATCATCGGGCGTTTCGGCCTTCGAAGGGTTAGGGTTAGGGTTAGGGTTAGGTTTGGGTTAGGGTAGGGTTAAAAGAAAAACTGGACGGTCTTAAGGAGCACGGGCCTATCATTCCTGTGTTATAAAAAATAAAAAAAATATAAAAAATAAGAATTGTATATACCAAAAGAAAGGAAGGAAAGCAGAAATACAAAAACAAGTGTTGTGAAATAATGTGCGTGTTTTCTTTTACAGGTGCTGTGTGGTGGTGACTGAGTAGATTGTGCTGAGGACGGAGGACCAAGGTAGGTGTTGTTGAATTTGTTCTTTAGTGTGTAGATCTATGTGCCAGTATGTAAGTGTGTGCGTGTGTATGGATACATAGCCAGGTAAGTTATGTGTGTGTGTATTATACTGTTTTAGGTGGTGTATGTATGAGTGTGTACATGTATATGTTCCAAAGTGTTGTGAAGTAATGTGTTTGTTCTTTTGCAGGTGCTGTGTGGCGATGGATGAGTGGATAGTGCTGATCAAGGTGAGTGTTATTGAAGGTGTAAGTTATTCGGTGAGTGAAGCAGGTCTTGTATGAGATGGAGAGTGTTATGTTTTTTCATTCAATCCCAGGGGTGTAATTGTGTTTAACTGTGTGATCCATTTTCTTTCGGCGTGTTTCCGCTGTCCACTGGACCACCCGGACCCCGACTCCACACCAGATATGATGAGGTGAGTGACGGGGTGCTCCTGGAAGTGTGTGACAAGTGTGGTTTGTAGGTGTGCCCGTGAGATGTTGTATAGGTGTTGTTTGAGCCTAGTGTCTATTGATGAACCGGTTTCTCCTATGTAGTGTTTGTGACAGAGGGTGCAGGTGATGATGTATACTGCATTGGAGGTTTGTAAGGTGAGGTTGTCCGGGACTGGAGCTGATGTGTGACTGTGAGGGTTTGTAATAAATTTTCTGTATTTGTAATGAAGTGTATGAGGTTTGGCTACTGGAGAGGGCATGGTGCTGAATTTGGTGTGTATGAGTATGTCCTTTAAGCTTTTATTTTTCCTGTATGCTGAAATGATCTTGTAGGGTTTGAGTGCGGGGTATGTGCGTTGGGCCGTGGTGAAGTTGTGTTTGAATGCATGTTGTAGGGGTCGAGTTTTATGTGAAAATGTGGTGACTAGGGGAATGATTATCAACGGGTCTGTGACGGTGTCTGAGGTGAACGGTGCGCCGGTGTTGGTTGTGGGTGGTGGGGCCGGGGGGGTGAAAGCAGAATCCTGAGTGTTGTTAAAATCAGGATCGGGAAGGATGGTGGGGTTAAGGGGCGGGTAAACAACCAGTGGGGAATTAGGAAGGGTATTAGAGGTAGGGTGGGGACGGGAAAGCAGGGTGGAATTAAAGGGCGGGTTGGGAAGGGTGGTGGGGTTAAAGGGTGGGTCAACACCCAGTGGGGAACTAGGAAGGGTATTAAAGGTAGGGTGGGAATAGGAAGGCAGGGCGGGGTTAGAGGGCGGGTTGAAGGGACCTTTAAAGGGAGGGTTGGGTTTGGGCCTAGGGTTAAAGGGGGGGGTGGGGTTACAAGGAAGGGGATTAAAGGTAGGGTGGGAATGGGAAGGCAGGGTGGGGTTAAAGGGCGGGTTGAAGGGACTTTTAAAGGGAGGGTTGGGTTTGGGCCTAGGGTTAAAGGTAGGGGTGGGGTTACAGGGAGGGTTGGGGTTGGGTATAGGGTCGAAGGGACTTTTAAAGGGAGGGTTGGGTTTGGGCCTAGGGTTAAAGGGAGGGGTGGGGTTACAGGGAGGGTTGGGGTTGGGTATGGGGTCGGAGGGATTTTTAAAGGGAGGGTTGGGTTTAGGCCTAGGGTTAAAGGGAGGGGTGGGGTTACAGGGAGGGTTGGGGTTGGGTATGGGGTCCGAGGGGTTGGGGTTAGGATGAGGGACCAGGTTGGGTGTAGCTCTTGGGGCGGGCAGAGAGGGGTTAAAGGGAGGGGTGGGGTTATAGGGAAGGTTGGGGTTGGGCGTGGGGTCCGAGGGGTTGGGGTTAGGGTGAGGGACCAGACTGGGTGTAGTTCTTGGGGCGGGCAGAGTGGGGTTAAAGGAAGGGTTGGGTTGGGGTTTAAGACGGCGGATGGAATTGAAAATGGGGTAGTGACGGGGTGTTGGATGAGGTCCCGCAGCAGGGTCCCGGGAAGGTTCAGGGCTAGGAGGGGGGTTGGGGGAGGATGCAGGATACGAACCCGGTGTAGGGTAAGGGGAGAGATTCGGGGGGGATGGGGAAAGGAGGGAGAGGGACCGTGCTGCGGGTTGTGTATGAACTGATGCTTGTGTTTGGAGTGCAGAGATTATGTGTGATGTGTGTGTCGTGTGTGTGTTGGTTGTGTATGTGCCTTCGTTTGGTGCGGTGGGTGTATGTGTGGGCTGAGTGGGAGAGAGGGCTGCCAAAGTGTCGTTCTTGATTGTGCGCAGAAACCGTTTGGAATATCCCCTGTGCCTAAGTGCGTGAAATAGTGTTGAGATGGCTATGTGTAAATCTTCTTTGTGAGAAGATATTCTATGAAACCGGATTATTTGTGATTTGACTATACCTTTAAATGTGTGTTTGGGATGGTAACTGTGTTTGTGTAATAGGGCGTGTGTGTCTGTAGGTTTAAAGTATACCCGTGTCTGTAATGTCTTATGTGTTGTATTTATTGGGTGAAAATATACAGTGGTGTCCAAAAAGTGAATTTGCTGTGGGTCAATTATGTATTTTACTGTTATTGACGGGTGATGTGAGTTGAGTATGCGTATGAATTCCGTGAAATGTTTGATGTCGTGTGGCCATGCTCCTATGATGTCATCTAAAAATCTGTAGTAAAATGATGGTTGTAGTGGACACTTTGACAGCGCTTCTCTCTCCCACTCAGCCATGTATATGTTGGCATAGGCGGGTGCGAACTTTTTGCCCATAGCTGTTCCCGATATCTGTAGATAGTGTTTATTGTTAAATAAAAAGTCATTGCTGTCTAAACTAATTTGGAGTAATTGTAGAATGTCCTGATCCGGTCTATTGGGGTCTGGGTGTTTTTGAAATAATGACTTGACAGCCTGCACCCCCATAGTGGTGTTAATGTTGGTGTACAGGCTGTCAACGTCAATGGTGAAGATGTGTGTGTGGGAGGGAACAGCTATGGGCTTGAGCTTCTCTAGGAAATGGTAGGTGTCTTTGAGGTAACTGGGGTGGCGGGTGGATAGGGGGTTGATGTAGTGGTCAATGTATTCCGATATGTTATATGATTCGCTGTTGCAGTCGGAGACTATGGGTCTACCAGGAGGAACTTCAAAGGGAATGGTCCAGGTGTCCGGTTCTTTATGAATCTTAGGAAGTAAATAAAATAGTCTCTGTCGTGGTGTGTCTGGTCCGTACAAGTAGTCCCGTTGTTTGGCTGTAATGTATTGTCTGCTGTAAAGTGATTTGATGATAGTCCTAAGTTTAACCTGTGTCTGTGGTTGTATGCTATCCGGTATGATCTTGTAATGTCTGTTGTTGTTTAATTGCCTGTTTGCCTCAAAGATGTACTGATGGTTATCTAAAATGACTATCTTGGATCCTTTGTCCGCTGGTTTGATGACTATGTGTGTGTTGTTTTTAAGTGTTTGTAGTGATTCTCGGAGTGTGGTCGTGAGGTTGTCTTGTCTGTCCGTCTGTGTGTTGTTGTGGTCCCGTAATGTCCTTCTGTCTGTCTTAATAAGGTGCCTGATATGGTGATCCACCTGGGAGAGTTTGGGCTCCCAGGTGGAGGGATTGATAAATGGCAGGTGAGTGTCATTGTCTGTGAAGTCAAAGTAGTCCAAAATCTTGAGTCGTCTGTGATATTTGTGAATGTCCCTTTGAAGTTCCTCCTGGTCAAAAGTGGTAGGGCGGGGAACGAAGGTGAGGCCTCTCTCCAGCAGTACTATTTGTGTTTGTGACGGATGAAATGTTTTGGATAGATTCAGTATGTTGGAATTGGGTGGTAGTGGTGCATAAGGGGGCTGAGAGACGGAGAGAGGGGGGGCAGTAGGTGTGTGTGTCGTTAATGGATGAGTGGTGATGTTGGAAGTGTCCGGGTTGTGGGTAGGGGTGATTATAAATTTAGCTGTGCACACCAGTGTAAGAAAATTGCTGTTGCTGTTTCCGGTGTCCAGTGAATGGTGTCCCTAGTGGTGCGGAATGAGTCCTTTGGTATTTCAAAGAGTGTGGGTAGATGTGTGCTGATGTATCCGTTCATTATCTTAATGTTTTGTTTCTGTTGTGGGGTGAGAAGTGGTGAGTGGTTCATGATGGGGACATATATGGTGGCGTTGGGGAAAGTGCTCTGGGCTTCCTTGTACATGCTTGCTAACTGTTTCAGTGATGTCTGGTATGGGTCGTGGTCCTTGTTGTTGAGACCCACCGAGAGGACCACCACCTCTGTGTGTGGGTGTATATCTGTTTTTTCTAGAACCTTTTGAAAATGATAGAAAGTGGCCCCAGGGTAGCTGTCCACCTGTGCCATAGGGTTCTGGAAGGAGGGGATTCTGTTTAGGTTAGAATCCCCAATGAACAAGTGGGACTTGGTGCCCTTGATCGTCCAGTCCGCCACCTTGCGTGAGGGGCGAGCTATATGGTAGGAGGGTTTGAATGATGTGTGTGCGTGAGAGGAGGTGGTTTGGCTGTGTGATGGAGGCTGGGGACTATGTGTTGGTTCTAAGGGTGTGTGTGCGGAGGCGCCAAGTCGTGGAGAGTCCCCCACAGGCCCCTTGGTAGGGTGGAAAGGGGAGGGCTCAGAGCAGGCTTTCTCCAAAGGTGATTTGCCTTTTAGGTGCCCTTTCATCATTTTAGCCTGCAATGAGGGCCTGTTTTTTGGGGGACTCTCCTGTCTGGCGCCTGGGGAAGGGAAAAAAGAGGGGGTTAATGGGTGTACAGTGATGTTTGGGCCAGGTTTCTGAGGGATGGGGGAGGCTGATGAGGGGGAATTGCGGTGACCTACGGGGGAGGGGAAGCTTGTCTCAGTGGAGAAAGCTTCCCGTGTACGTGTTTGTGTGTTGGAGGGGGAGTAGGTGTGCTTTTTGAAATGGGATTGAGTGAGGGACTTAGTGGTTAGTGTGGGGGGAGTCCTAAGTGTGGTGGCCAGAAGGGGAATCTGAGATGTGCGTGCGCCTAAATTAAGTGTGTACTTGTATGTGTGGGCGGCTCTGGGAAGGAGTGGGAATTCTGGTGATATCTGTGTGTTGTGAAAAGAAGTGTCTGTGATGTGTTGTTCGGTGGGTGTTCCTATGTGTGTGCTAATTGTTTCTTTTTTTGCAGGTGTGTTTGTGAGTGGCTGAGGTGGCGGTGGAGCTGGCAAGGTGGCGGACTGGACGGTCGGCAAAGGTAGGTGCTGAGTTGTGATCTGGTGTGCAGGTGAAGTTGAAGGCAAGGCGACTGGTTGGAGGACAGGTGATGTTGGAGATTGGACTACAGGTAAGATGAAATGTGTGGTGCATGACTGTTGAGTTGTTGGGTGTGGTGTAGTACTAGTCGTGCGTATGATGGGTGGCTGTTGTGTGGGTAAATGTGTTGTGGGAGTGGCTACAGGTGTAGGGGCCATGTCTGTGTGTGTAGTAATGGGTGGCTGTTGAGTGACTGTATATGTTATGGTGGTATCTATGTGTTCTGTAAGTAAACATTGAGTGGGTGAGTGTGGTGTAGTGTTGTTGACTGTGTGTGTGATAGGTGGCTGTGGAGAGAGTAAGTGTGGTGCAGTGTTGTTGACTGTGTGTGAGACAGGTGACTGTTGGTGGAGTGAGTGCGGTGAGGTGTTTCTGAATGTGTGTGTGATAGGTGGCTGAGATGGTAGGGGTGATGCCGTGTTGTTGGCTGTGTGAGGTGTGTGTAGTGTAGTGTTGTTGGCTGTATGTGGTGTGTGTGTGTGTGATGCGGTGTTATTGGCTGTGTGTTGTGTGTGTTGTGTAGTGTTGTCGGGTGAATGTGGTATGTGTGTGTGTGATGCAATGTTGTTGGTTGTGTGAGGTGTGTGTAGTGTGGTGTTGTTGGCTGTATGTGGTGTGTGCGTGTGTGATGCAGTGTTGTTGGCTGTGTGTGGTGTGTGTTGTGTAGTGTTGTCAGGCGTATGTGTGTGTGATGGTGATGCAGTGTTGTTGTCTATGTGTGGTGTGTGTTGTGTAGTGTTGTTGGGCGTATGTGGCGTGTGTGTGTGTGATGCAGTGTTGTTGGCTATGTGTGGTGTGTGTTGTGTAGTATTGTTGGCTGTATGTGGTGTGTGTGTGTGTGCTGGTGATGCAGTATTGTTGGCTGTGTGTGGTATGTGTTGTGTAGTATTGTTGGCTGTATGTGGTGTGTGTGTGTGTGCTGGTGATGCAGTGTTGTTGGCTGTGTGTGGTGTGTGCTGTGTAGTGTTGTTGGCTGCATGTGGTGTGTGTGTGTGTGATGCAGTGTTGTTGATTATGTGTGGTGTGTGTTGCGTAGTGTTGTTGGCTGTATGTGGTGTGTGTAGTGTAGTGTTGTTAGCTATGTGTGTTGTAGTTTGCTGCTGAAGGAATGACTGTGGTGTGTGTGGTGTGTGTGGTGTGGTGTCACTAACTGTGTGTATTGTAGATGACTGTTGAAGGGAGGACTGTGTTGTGTGTGGAGTGTGTGTTCTGGGTTGTCGTTGAGGAAGTGACTGTGGTGCATTGTTCTTAGTTGTGTTCACTAGTGGGTGTGATGGAAGATGGGCTGTATGTGTGATAGGTGGTTGAGATGTAGGTGCCTGTGTTGTAATAGTATGTGTGGAGATGCTGGATGACTGTTGGCTAGGTGTCTGTGATTTAAGTGTGTCTGCATATGTCTTGCGTGGCTGTTGGGTGAATGTGTGTGCTGCAGGGATGGTTGTGTGTGCAGTAGTGGTAGTAGTAGTGAGTGGCTGATGTACAGATGGATCTGTTGTGGGGGTGACTATGTGTGTAGTGGCTGGCTGTTGAGTGGGTGACTGCGGTGTTGGAGTGGTCCTGTGTGACTGCCCGTGCTGTGTGGCTGAGGGGAGTTGTAGAAGTGTCTCTACTGTTGCAATGGTTGTCTGTGTGAGTCTGTGTGTGTACCTCTTCTGTGCCCACCCCATAGCTATGTGCAGTGCAGTGGTGTTGAGTGTGGGTGCTGTCGGAATGAGTGTCTGGATGGTAGTGTTGTAGTGTGTCTGTAAAATGCCCAGGTTATTGTTCATCCATAATGTAGTGTTGTCTGCAACTAAAAGTGTGGTGTGTTCAGTAGGTGAAGAAGGCCTGATAAAAGAAGTGAGTTTCCCCACCTGCCTCATCATGCCTCTTGGGTGGGTCTTTGTTAAAATGGCCGCATTCATGATCTCCCCATGGTGGACTGCCTGTATTATTTTAAAATATAATTTTGCTGCTTGCCTGGTGGCCTCATCCGGTGCCTGACCAGTGGGCAGAGTGCTGTATGTGCTGTGTGTGTAGGTGTTGTGTGTGTGTGAGTCTGCATGGGTGTTATGTGTTTGAGTATTGTGTGACTGCGCATTGGGTGGATGCATTCGTTGTGGATAAGTGTTGTAGGCCTGGGTGTTGTGTGATTGAGTGTTATGTGATGTAGTGTGATGTGGATGAGGATTACGGGGTTGAGTGTTGTCTGGTAGGGTGTTGTGTGCTGGAGTGTGATATGTGTGAGTGTTGTGGCCCTGGGTGTTGTATGTCTGAGTGTGGCGTGGTTGAATGTGTTGTACATGAGTGTTATGTGGGTGAGTGTTGTGTGCATAGATGTTATGTGGATGGATGTTACGGTATTGTGTCTGGATGGAAGGATATGGTGTTCTATTGTATGTGTGTGGTGTTCTAAGTGGTTGATGGATCTGTGGGTGAGTAATGTGTGAATGGAGGCTATGTGCAGTATTATTGCGTGCATAGGTATTGTGTGAATGAATGTTATAGTGTTGTGTCTGAGTGGCAGGGTATGGTGTTCTATTATAGGTGTGTGGTGTTCTAAATGGTGGGTGACTCTGTAAATGTAGAAGTGATGGCAAACCTAACAAAGATGGCCTAGCTACACTGTTAAAACCGCTAACTAAACTGCTGGTGTGTTCTCCTGTCTTAAAACGCACCGCCGGCCTACCTCCCCGAGGGTACATATTTAAAAATCAGAGTGGGGTAATCTGGACAGCTGTGGTGTTTGTTAAAAAGCTGCCCAGACAGGGCCCTTACCGCCTAGTTTTGGGTGTTTCCAGCTGCCAGGGCGTTGGTGGTGGGTTTCCCAGGTCCGGTCCGTCTCCTCCTCTTCACCTCTCCAGGCTCAGGACACAGTGTTTAAGATTCCAGTGGAAATAGTAAAAATTTGTGTTCCTGGTGTAGGTAAAAAGGCCCGGGCCTGTAGATGGATATTAAAAAGAGAAAAAGCAATCCTGGGAAACCTTTGCTGCAGAGAGTCTAAAAAGAGCCCTCCCCAAACTGATTTTAAAATTGTAACTTTATTAAACTTTAAAATCAAATTATCAATGTCCAAACTCAAGGAGATAAAACCAATTGTGCATAAAAAGATAAAACCCGACGTTTCGCAGTAATTTCTGCTTCATCAGGGGAGATAGGCTCCCAGGAGAACACACCAGCTTTTATGAACTAGCAATTAGGTGCACCCTTGGGAGAGGGGAGTGCCCCTCTCCCAAGGGTGCACCCAATTGGCCCTATCTGATTGGATGATGCCTGGTCCCTAAGCTATCCCTATGCTATACCTAATTTCTAACTGGTTCTCTAAGCTAACTGGGTTCTGTGATTGGTTCATTTGAATTGTGTGATGTCATGGAGGGATGGATATGGGTCGGTCCTGGTATATTTCCATTCCTTTTATAAAAGATTGCCAGGGGTTTGTGCAGAGGTGGAAATTTTCAGTTGTGTGTGTGTCATGTGTAATGCATTATGGGAGATGTAGTCTGTAAAAATATGGGGATGTGGACCCAAACCAAATAAATACAACTGTAACTCAAAAAACATATATATGGGTGTGCTGTGAATATAGGGTACCTCATAAAAAATGTGTTCTATAAAAGGGTGCTATTAAAATCCAATAAAATCCAAGTTGTAATAATAAAACCAATTGTGTTATGTGTCCCTGAGAAAATAATTTAAGTGTAAATGTAACTAAAATAACTTATATTGTATTGTAGATGGGTGCGTAGTGTCCTGTGAGGTGGATCCCGGAAGATGTCTTGTGTATGCTGATGGAGATATGGTAAGTATACTGTATGTTAATGTATATATGTGGAAGTCAAAATGTATTGCAGATCTTAAAAATGGGTTGTGTAATGATGTTTTTTCATGATCATGGGCATGATGAGACAGGTCTAAAATATTAAAATAAAATAAATATGATAAAACATTGGGGGAAACTGCACAACTAGACTATGAAGCTTAAAATTGTACAGTCATCTAGTTTCTCTTTTTTCCTTTTTTAGGTGTAGGTAAATACTTCGGCCACTAGATGTCACCATTCTGCCACCTCTATTGGTAAGTCTTATTTGTACAAATGTGATAGATATGGTATATGGAAAAATGAAGTGTTTCAGATGTTTGATCTATTATTCTAGTCCTGATGTGCATGTGGTGTATGTGGTAGTATGTGTGATGTTCCTTATGGAGGGATACTTAGTGAATGTCATACAGTTTGTGTAAAGTTGATGTGATGTAAGAAATGGTGCTGTGTGTGGTGTATGAAATGTGTGTGGTGTCCAACCTGTATGAGTGTCAGTGTGTACAATGTGTGTGGTGTTAGTCTAGTAGGAGTCCTGGTGTCCTGGTGTGAAAGTATGAAGTCTGGTGATATGATTTAATGTGTAGTAGGCTGTCCCGGTTAACAGTGTTCAGCCTGCTGGTTTCTCTATTTGTGCTATTTAAGTGTAAGTGTAGTGTTCTTGTATATGATGAGTGTACTGTATATATTGCTGATATGATAGATGGGTGTATCTGGTGTGTACAAATGTAGGTATGTGAGTGCCAGTGTGTTGGTGTTGGGGTCTGGGTGTTGTATGAGTTATGTGGAGTGTTCTATCCCGTCTCATTTATGTGGTGTCTATATCTGTGGTGTGTCTGCGTGCTGCTGAAGTGAAAAAGCTCACACTGTGGGGTTGAAAGGTCACATGTACAACAATTGCAAAAGCACACAGTCCAACAACACATCACAACCATCATAATGCTCTTCTCTTGGCTGTTAGGGATCCTAAAGGTTTATTGCTGTTGTGATGAAAATATTATCTAAGGCACAGGTGGGCCACCCCGGGGCCTTAACTGTAGTTGTTGTGGTTGTTGTTTTGCTCTCAGTGGATCCCAACCTGGTGGCCAGCGGACAGCGGGTACTTCTTGTGTATTGTGGTGAGAGGTGAGTGTAAATACAGAACTAAGGCTAAACAACAGGAATAATGGCTCTGGCAGGGTTAGGTTTGGGTTAGGGTAGGGTTAAAAGAAAAACTGGACGGTCTTAAGGAGCACGGGCCTATCATTCCTGTGTTATAAAAAATAAAAAAAATATAAAAAATAAGAATTGTATATACCAAAAGAAAGGAAGGAAAGCAGAAATACAAAAACAAGTGTTGTGAAATAATGTGCGTGTTTTCTTTTACAGGTGCTGTGTGGTGGTGACTGAGTAGATTGTGCTGAGGACGGAGGACCAAGGTAGGTGTTGTTGAATTTGTTCTTTAGTGTGTAGATCTATGTGCCAGTATGTAAGTGTGTGCGTGTGTATGGATACATAGCCAGGTAAGTTATGTGTGTGTGTATTATACTGTTTTAGGTGGTGTATGTATGAGTGTGTACATGTATATGTTCCAAAGTGTTGTGAAGTAATGTGTTTGTTCTTTTGCAGGTGCTGTGTGGCGATGGATGAGTGGATAGTGCTGATCAAGGTGAGTGTTATTGAAGGTGTAAGTTATTCGGTGAGTGAAGCAGGTCTTGTATGAGATGGAGAGTGTTATGTTTTTTCATTCAATCCCAGGGGTGTAATTGTGTTTAACTGTGTGATCCATTTTCTTTCGGCGTGTTTCCGCTGTCCACTGGACCACCCGGACCGCGACTCCACACCAGATATGATGAGGTGAGTGACGGGGTGCTCCTGGAAGTGTGTGACAAGTGTGGTTTGTAGGTGTGCCCGTGAGATGTTGTATAGGTGTTGTTTGAGCCTAGTGTCTATTGATGAACCGGTTTCTCCTATGTAGTGTTTGTGACAGAGGGTGCAGGTGATGATGTATACTGCATTGGAGGTTTGTAAGGTGAGGTTGTCCGGGACTGGAGCTGATGTGTGACTGTGAGGGTTTGTAATAAATTTTCTGTATTTGTAATGAAGTGTATGAGGTTTGGCTACTGGAGAGGGCATGGTGCTGAATTTGGTGTGTATGAGTATGTCCTTTAAGCTTTTATTTTTCCTGTATGCTGAAATGATCTTGTAGGGTTTGAGTGCGGGGTATGTGCGTTGGGCCGTGGTGAAGTTGTGTTTGAATGCATGTTGTAGGGGTCGAGTTTTATGTGAAAATGTGGTGACTAGGGGAATGATTATCAACGGGTCTGTGACGGTGTCTGAGGTGAACGGTGTGCCGGTGTTGGTTGTGGGTGGTGGGGCCGGGGGGGTGAAAGCAGAATCCTGAGTGTTGTTAAAATCAGGATCGGGAAGGATGGTGGGGTTAAGGGGCGGGTAAACAACCAGTGGGGAATTAGGAAGGGTATTAGAGGTAGGGTGGGGACGGGAAAGCAGGGTGGAATTAAAGGGCGGGTTGGGAAGGGTGGTGGGGTTAAAGGGTGGGTCAACACCCAGTGGGGAACTAGGAAGGGTATTAAAGGTAGGGTGGGAATAGGAAGGCAGGGCGGGGTTAGAGGGCGGGTTGAAGGGACCTTTAAAGGGAGGGTTGGGTTTGGGCCTAGGGTTAAAGGGGGGGGTGGGGTTACAAGGAAGGGGATTAAAGGTAGGGTGGGAATGGGAAGGCAGGGTGGGGTTAAAGGGCGGGTTGAAGGGACTTTTAAAGGGAGGGTTGGGTTTGGGCCTAGGGTTAAAGGTAGGGGTGGGGTTACAGGGAGGGTTGGGGTTGGGTATAGGGTCGAAGGGACTTTTAAAGGGAGGGTTGGGTTTGGGCCTAGGGTTAAAGGGAGGGGTGGGGTTACAGGGAGGGTTGGGGTTGGGTATGGGGTCGGAGGGATTTTTAAAGGGAGGGTTGGGTTTAGGCCTAGGGTTAAAGGGAGGGGTGGGGTTACAGGGAGGGTTGGGGTTGGGTATGGGGTCCGAGGGGTTGGGGTTAGGATGAGGGACCAGGTTGGGTGTAGCTCTTGGGGCGGGCAGAGAGGGGTTAAAGGGAGGGGTGGGGTTATAGGGAAGGTTGGGGTTGGGCGTGGGGTCCGAGGGGTTGGGGTTAGGGTGAGGGACCAGACTGGGTGTAGTTCTTGGGGCGGGCAGAGTGGGGTTAAAGGAAGGGTTGGGTTGGGGTTTAAGACGGCGGATGGAATTGAAAATGGGGTAGTGACGGGGTGTTGGATGAGGTCCCGCAGCAGGGTCCCGGGAAGGTTCAGGGCTAGGAGGGGGGTTGGGGGAGGATGCAGGATACGAACCCGGTGTAGGGTAAGGGGAGAGATTCGGGGGGGATGGGGAAAGGAGGGAGAGGGACCGTGCTGCGGGTTGTGTATGAACTGATGCTTGTGTTTGGAGTGCAGAGATTATGTGTGATGTGTGTGTCGTGTGTGTGTTGGTTGTGTATGTGCCTTCGTTTGGTGCGGTGGGTGTATGTGTGGGCTGAGTGGGAGAGAGGGCTGCCAAAGTGTCGTTCTTGATTGTGCGCAGAAACCGTTTGGAATATCCCCTGTGCCTAAGTGCGTGAAATAGTGTTGAGATGGCTATGTGTAAATCTTCTTTGTGAGAAGATATTCTATGAAACCGGATTATTTGTGATTTGACTATACCTTTAAATGTGTGTTTGGGATGGTAACTGTGTTTGTGTAATAGGGCGTGTGTGTCTGTAGGTTTAAAGTATACCCGTGTCTGTAATGTCTTATGTGTTGTATTTATTGGGTGAAAATATACAGTGGTGTCCAAAAAGTGAATTTGCTGTGGGTCAATTATGTATTTTACTGTTATTGACGGGTGATGTGAGTTGAGTATGCGTATGAATTCCGTGAAATGTTTGATGTCGTGTGGCCATGCTCCTATGATGTCATCTAAAAATCTGTAGTAAAATGATGGTTGTAGTGGACACTTTGACAGCGCTTCTCTCTCCCACTCAGCCATGTATATGTTGGCATAGGCGGGTGCGAACTTTTTGCCCATAGCTGTTCCCGATATCTGTAGATAGTGTTTATTGTTAAATAAAAAGTCATTGCTGTCTAAACTAATTTGGAGTAATTGTAGAATGTCCTGATCCGGTCTATTGGGGTCTGGGTGTTTTTGAAATAATGACTTGACAGCCTGCACCCCCATAGTGGTGTTAATGTTGGTGTACAGGCTGTCAACGTCAATGGTGAAGATGTGTGTGTGGGAGGGAACAGCTATGGGCTTGAGCTTCTCTAGGAAATGGTAGGTGTCTTTGAGGTAACTGGGGTGGCGGGTGGATAGGGGGTTGATGTAGTGGTCAATGTATTCCGATATGTTATATGATTCGCTGTTGCAGTCGGAGACTATGGGTCTACCAGGAGGAACTTCAAAGGGAATGGTCCAGGTGTCCGGTTCTTTATGAATCTTAGGAAGTAAATAAAATAGTCTCTGTCGTGGTGTGTCTGGTCCGTACAAGTAGTCCCGTTGTTTGGCTGTAATGTATTGTCTGCTGTAAAGTGATTTGATGATAGTCCTAAGTTTAACCTGTGTCTGTGGTTGTATGCTATCCGGTATGATCTTGTAATGTCTGTTGTTGTTTAATTGCCTGTTTGCCTCAAAGATGTACTGATGGTTATCTAAAATGACTATCTTGGATCCTTTGTCCGCTGGTTTGATGACTATGTGTGTGTTGTTTTTAAGTGTTTGTAGTGATTCTCGGAGTGTGGTCGTGAGGTTGTCTTGTCTGTCCGTCTGTGTGTTGTTGTGGTCCCGTAATGTCCTTCTGTCTGTCTTAATAAGGTGCCTGATATGGTGATCCACCTGGGAGAGTTTGGGCTCCCAGGTGGAGGGATTGATAAATGGCAGGTGAGTGTCATTGTCTGTGAAGTCAAAGTAGTCCAAAATCTTGAGTCGTCTGTGATATTTGTGAATGTCCCTTTGAAGTTCCTCCTGGTCAAAAGTGGTAGGGCGGGGAACGAAGGTGAGGCCTCTCTCCAGCAGTACTATTTGTGTTTGTGACGGATGAAATGTTTTGGATAGATTCAGTATGTTGGAATTGGGTGGTAGTGGTGCATAAGGGGGCTGAGAGACGGAGAGAGGGGGGGCAGTAGGTGTGTGTGTCGTTAATGGATGAGTGGTGATGTTGGAAGTGTCCGGGTTGTGGGTAGGGGTGATTATAAATTTAGCTGTGCACACCAGTGTAAGAAAATTGCTGTTGCTGTTTCCGGTGTCCAGTGAATGGTGTCCCTAGTGGTGCGGAATGAGTCCTTTGGTATTTCAAAGAGTGTGGGTAGATGTGTGCTGATGTATCCGTTCATTATCTTAATGTTTTGTTTCTGTTGTGGGGTGAGAAGTGGTGAGTGGTTCATGATGGGGACATATATGGTGGCGTTGGGGAAAGTGCTCTGGGCTTCCTTGTACATGCTTGCTAACTGTTTCAGTGATGTCTGGTATGGGTCGTGGTCCTTGTTGTTGAGACCCACCGAGAGGACCACCACCTCTGTGTGTGGGTGTATATCTGTTTTTTCTAGAACCTTTTGAAAATGATAGAAAGTGGCCCCAGGGTAGCTGTCCACCTGTGCCATAGGGTTCTGGAAGGAGGGGATTCTGTTTAGGTTAGAATCCCCAATGAACAAGTGGGACTTGGTGCCCTTGATCGTCCAGTCCGCCACCTTGCGTGAGGGGCGAGCTATATGGTAGGAGGGTTTGAATGATGTGTGTGCGTGAGAGGAGGTGGTTTGGCTGTGTGATGGAGGCTGGGGACTATGTGTTGGTTCTAAGGGTGTGTGTGCGGAGGCGCCAAGTCGTGGAGAGTCCCCCACAGGCCCCTTGGTAGGGTGGAAAGGGGAGGGCTCAGAGCAGGCTTTCTCCAAAGGTGATTTGCCTTTTAGGTGCCCTTTCATCATTTTAGCCTGCAATGAGGGCCTGTTTTTTGGGGGACTCTCCTGTCTGGCGCCTGGGGAAGGGAAAAAAGAGGGGGTTAATGGGTGTACAGTGATGTTTGGGCCAGGTTTCTGAGGGATGGGGGAGGCTGATGAGGGGGAATTGCGGTGACCTACGGGGGAGGGGAAGCTTGTCTCAGTGGAGAAAGCTTCCCGTGTACGTGTTTGTGTGTTGGAGGGGGAGTAGGTGTGCTTTTTGAAATGGGATTGAGTGAGGGACTTAGTGGTTAGTGTGGGGGGAGTCCTAAGTGTGGTGGCCAGAAGGGGAATCTGAGATGTGCGTGCGCCTAAATTAAGTGTGTACTTGTATGTGTGGGCGGCTCTGGGAAGGAGTGGGAATTCTGGTGATATCTGTGTGTTGTGAAAAGAAGTGTCTGTGATGTGTTGTTCGGTGGGTGTTCCTATGTGTGTGCTAATTGTTTCTTTTTTTGCAGGTGTGTTTGTGAGTGGCTGAGGTGGCGGTGGAGCTGGCAAGGTGGCGGACTGGACGGTCGGCAAAGGTAGGTGCTGAGTTGTGATCTGGTGTGCAGGTGAAGTTGAAGGCAAGGCGACTGGTTGGAGGACAGGTGATGTTGGAGATTGGACTACAGGTAAGATGAAATGTGTGGTGCATGACTGTTGAGTTGTTGGGTGTGGTGTAGTACTAGTCGTGCGTATGATGGGTGGCTGTTGTGTGGGTAAATGTGTTGTGGGAGTGGCTACAGGTGTAGGGGCCATGTCTGTGTGTGTAGTAATGGGTGGCTGTTGAGTGACTGTATATGTTATGGTGGTATCTATGTGTTCTGTAAGTAAACATTGAGTGGGTGAGTGTGGTGTAGTGTTGTTGACTGTGTGTGTGATAGGTGGCTGTGGAGAGAGTAAGTGTGGTGCAGTGTTGTTGACTGTGTGTGAGACAGGTGACTGTTGGTGGAGTGAGTGCGGTGAGGTGTTTCTGAATGTGTGTGTGATAGGTGGCTGAGATGGTAGGGGTGATGCCGTGTTGTTGGCTGTGTGAGGTGTGTGTAGTGTAGTGTTGTTGGCTGTATGTGGTGTGTGTGTGTGTGATGCGGTGTTATTGGCTGTGTGTTGTGTGTGTTGTGTAGTGTTGTCGGGTGAATGTGGTATGTGTGTGTGTGATGCAATGTTGTTGGTTGTGTGAGGTGTGTGTAGTGTGGTGTTGTTGGCTGTATGTGGTGTGTGCGTGTGTGATGCAGTGTTGTTGGCTGTGTGTGGTGTGTGTTGTGTAGTGTTGTCAGGCGTATGTGTGTGTGATGGTGATGCAGTGTTGTTGTCTATGTGTGGTGTGTGTTGTGTAGTGTTGTTGGGCGTATGTGGCGTGTGTGTGTGTGATGCAGTGTTGTTGGCTATGTGTGGTGTGTGTTGTGTAGTATTGTTGGCTGTATGTGGTGTGTGTGTGTGTGCTGGTGATGCAGTATTGTTGGCTGTGTGTGGTATGTGTTGTGTAGTATTGTTGGCTGTATGTGGTGTGTGTGTGTGTGCTGGTGATGCAGTGTTGTTGGCTGTGTGTGGTGTGTGCTGTGTAGTGTTGTTGGCTGCATGTGGTGTGTGTGTGTGTGATGCAGTGTTGTTGATTATGTGTGGTGTGTGTTGCGTAGTGTTGTTGGCTGTATGTGGTGTGTGTAGTGTAGTGTTGTTAGCTATGTGTGTTGTAGTTTGCTGCTGAAGGAATGACTGTGGTGTGTGTGGTGTGTGTGGTGTGGTGTCACTAACTGTGTGTATTGTAGATGACTGTTGAAGGGAGGACTGTGTTGTGTGTGGAGTGTGTGTTCTGGGTTGTCGTTGAGGAAGTGACTGTGGTGCATTGTTCTTAGTTGTGTTCACTAGTGGGTGTGATGGAAGATGGGCTGTATGTGTGATAGGTGGTTGAGATGTAGGTGCCTGTGTTGTAATAGTATGTGTGGAGATGCTGGATGACTGTTGGCTAGGTGTCTGTGATTTAAGTGTGTCTGCATATGTCTTGCGTGGCTGTTGGGTGAATGTGTGTGCTGCAGGGATGGTTGTGTGTGCAGTAGTGGTAGTAGTAGTGAGTGGCTGATGTACAGATGGATCTGTTGTGGGGGTGACTATGTGTGTAGTGGCTGGCTGTTGAGTGGGTGACTGCGGTGTTGGAGTGGTCCTGTGTGACTGCCCGTGCTGTGTGGCTGAGGGGAGTTGTAGAAGTGTCTCTACTGTTGCAATGGTTGTCTGTGTGAGTCTGTGTGTGTACCTCTTCTGTGCCCACCCCATAGCTATGTGCAGTGCAGTGGTGTTGAGTGTGGGTGCTGTCGGAATGAGTGTCTGGATGGTAGTGTTGTAGTGTGTCTGTAAAATGCCCAGGTTATTGTTCATCCATAATGTAGTGTTGTCTGCAACTAAAAGTGTGGTGTGTTCAGTAGGTGAAGAAGGCCTGATAAAAGAAGTGAGTTTCCCCACCTGCCTCATCATGCCTCTTGGGTGGGTCTTTGTTAAAATGGCCGCATTCATGATCTCCCCATGGTGGACTGCCTGTATTATTTTAAAATATAATTTTGCTGCTTGCCTGGTGGCCTCATCCGGTGCCTGACCAGTGGGCAGAGTGCTGTATGTGCTGTGTGTGTAGGTGTTGTGTGTGTGTGAGTCTGCATGGGTGTTATGTGTTTGAGTATTGTGTGACTGCGCATTGGGTGGATGCATTCGTTGTGGATAAGTGTTGTAGGCCTGGGTGTTGTGTGATTGAGTGTTATGTGATGTAGTGTGATGTGGATGAGGATTACGGGGTTGAGTGTTGTCTGGTAGGGTGTTGTGTGCTGGAGTGTGATATGTGTGAGTGTTGTGGCCCTGGGTGTTGTATGTCTGAGTGTGGCGTGGTTGAATGTGTTGTACATGAGTGTTATGTGGGTGAGTGTTGTGTGCATAGATGTTATGTGGATGGATGTTACGGTATTGTGTCTGGATGGAAGGATATGGTGTTCTATTGTATGTGTGTGGTGTTCTAAGTGGTTGATGGATCTGTGGGTGAGTAATGTGTGAATGGAGGCTATGTGCAGTATTATTGCGTGCATAGGTATTGTGTGAATGAATGTTATAGTGTTGTGTCTGAGTGGCAGGGTATGGTGTTCTATTATAGGTGTGTGGTGTTCTAAATGGTGGGTGACTCTGTAAATGTAGAAGTGATGGCAAACCTAACAAAGATGGCCTAGCTACACTGTTAAAACCGCTAACTAAACTGCTGGTGTGTTCTCCTGTCTTAAAACGCACCGCCGGCCTACCTCCCCGAGGGTACATATTTAAAAATCAGAGTGGGGTAATCTGGACAGCTGTGGTGTTTGTTAAAAAGCTGCCCAGACAGGGCCCTTACCGCCTAGTTTTGGGTGTTTCCAGCTGCCAGGGCGTTGGTGGTGGGTTTCCCAGGTCCGGTCCGTCTCCTCCTCTTCACCTCTCCAGGCTCAGGACACAGTGTTTAAGATTCCAGTGGAAATAGTAAAAATTTGTGTTCCTGGTGTAGGTAAAAAGGCCCGGGCCTGTAGATGGATATTAAAAAGAGAAAAAGCAATCCTGGGAAACCTTTGCTGCAGAGAGTCTAAAAAGAGCCCTCCCCAAACTGATTTTAAAATTGTAACTTTATTAAACTTTAAAATCAAATTATCAATGTCCAAACTCAAGGAGATAAAACCAATTGTGCATAAAAAGATAAAACCCGACGTTTCGCAGTAATTTCTGCTTCATCAGGGGAGATAGGCTCCCAGGAGAACACACCAGCTTTTATGAACTAGCAATTAGGTGCACCCTTGGGAGAGGGGAGTGCCCCTCTCCCAAGGGTGCACCCAATTGGCCCTATCTGATTGGATGATGCCTGGTCCCTAAGCTATCCCTATGCTATACCTAATTTCTAACTGGTTCTCTAAGCTAACTGGGTTCTGTGATTGGTTCATTTGAATTGTGTGATGTCATGGAGGGATGGATATGGGTCGGTCCTGGTATATTTCCATTCCTTTTATAAAAGATTGCCAGGGGTTTGTGCAGAGGTGGAAATTTTCAGTTGTGTGTGTGTCATGTGTAATGCATTATGGGAGATGTAGTCTGTAAAAATATGGGGATGTGGACCCAAACCAAATAAATACAACTGTAACTCAAAAAACATATATATGGGTGTGCTGTGAATATAGGGTACCTCATAAAAAATGTGTTCTATAAAAGGGTGCTATTAAAATCCAATAAAATCCAAGTTGTAATAATAAAACCAATTGTGTTATGTGTCCCTGAGAAAATAATTTAAGTGTAAATGTAACTAAAATAACTTATATTGTATTGTAGATGGGTGCGTAGTGTCCTGTGAGGTGGATCCCGGAAGATGTCTTGTGTATGCTGATGGAGATATGGTAAGTATACTGTATGTTAATGTATATATGTGGAAGTCAAAATGTATTGCAGATCTTAAAAATGGGTTGTGTAATGATGTTTTTTCATGATCATGGGCATGATGAGACAGGTCTAAAATATTAAAATAAAATAAATATGATAAAACATTGGGGGAAACTGCACAACTAGACTATGAAGCTTAAAATTGTACAGTCATCTAGTTTCTCTTTTTTCCTTTTTTAGGTGTAGGTAAATACTTCGGCCACTAGATGTCACCATTCTGCCACCTCTATTGGTAAGTCTTATTTGTACAAATGTGATAGATATGGTATATGGAAAAATGAAGTGTTTCAGATGTTTGATCTATTATTCTAGTCCTGATGTGCATGTGGTGTATGTGGTAGTATGTGTGATGTTCCTTATGGAGGGATACTTAGTGAATGTCATACAGTTTGTGTAAAGTTGATGTGATGTAAGAAATGGTGCTGTGTGTGGTGTATGAAATGTGTGTGGTGTCCAACCTGTATGAGTGTCAGTGTGTACAATGTGTGTGGTGTTAGTCTAGTAGGAGTCCTGGTGTCCTGGTGTGAAAGTATGAAGTCTGGTGATATGATTTAATGTGTAGTAGGCTGTCCCGGTTAACAGTGTTCAGCCTGCTGGTTTCTCTATTTGTGCTATTTAAGTGTAAGTGTAGTGTTCTTGTATATGATGAGTGTACTGTATATATTGCTGATATGATAGATGGGTGTATCTGGTGTGTACAAATGTAGGTATGTGAGTGCCAGTGTGTTGGTGTTGGGGTCTGGGTGTTGTATGAGTTATGTGGAGTGTTCTATCCCGTCTCATTTATGTGGTGTCTATATCTGTGGTGTGTCTGCGTGCTGCTGAAGTGAAAAAGCTCACACTGTGGGGTTGAAAGGTCACATGTACAACAATTGCAAAAGCACACAGTCCAACAACACATCACAACCATCATAATGCTCTTCTCTTGGCTGTTAGGGATCCTAAAGGTTTATTGCTGTTGTGATGAAAATATTATCTAAGGCACAGGTGGGCCACCCCGGGGCCTTAACTGTAGTTGTTGTGGTTGTTGTTTTGCTCTCAGTGGATCCCAACCTGGTGGCCAGCGGACAGCGGGTACTTCTTGTGTATTGTGGTGAGAGGTGAGTGTAAATACAGAACTAAGGCTAAACAACAGGAATAATGGCTCTGGCAGGGTTAGGTTTGGGTTAGGGTAGGGTTAAAAGAAAAACTGGACGGTCTTAAGGAGCACGGGCCTATCATTCCTGTGTTATAAAAAATAAAAAAAATATAAAAAATAAGAATTGTATATACCAAAAGAAAGGAAGGAAAGCAGAAATACAAAAACAAGTGTTGTGAAATAATGTGCGTGTTTTCTTTTACAGGTGCTGTGTGGTGGTGACTGAGTAGATTGTGCTGAGGACGGAGGACCAAGGTAGGTGTTGTTGAATTTGTTCTTTAGTGTGTAGATCTATGTGCCAGTATGTAAGTGTGTGCGTGTGTATGGATACATAGCCAGGTAAGTTATGTGTGTGTGTATTATACTGTTTTAGGTGGTGTATGTATGAGTGTGTACATGTATATGTTCCAAAGTGTTGTGAAGTAATGTGTTTGTTCTTTTGCAGGTGCTGTGTGGCGATGGATGAGTGGATAGTGCTGATCAAGGTGAGTGTTATTGAAGGTGTAAGTTATTCGGTGAGTGAAGCAGGTCTTGTATGAGATGGAGAGTGTTATGTTTTTTCATTCAATCCCAGGGGTGTAATTGTGTTTAACTGTGTGATCCATTTTCTTTCGGCGTGTTTCCGCTGTCCACTGGACCACCCGGACCCCGACTCCACACCAGATATGATGAGGTGAGTGACGGGGTGCTCCTGGAAGTGTGTGACAAGTGTGGTTTGTAGGTGTGCCCGTGAGATGTTGTATAGGTGTTGTTTGAGCCTAGTGTCTATTGATGAACCGGTTTCTCCTATGTAGTGTTTGTGACAGAGGGTGCAGGTGATGATGTATACTGCATTGGAGGTTTGTAAGGTGAGGTTGTCCGGGACTGGAGCTGATGTGTGACTGTGAGGGTTTGTAATACATTTTCTGTATTTGTAATGAAGTGTATGAGGTTTGGCTACTGGAGAGGGCATGGTGCTGAATTTGGTGTGTATGAGTATGTCCTTTAAGCTTTTATTTTTCCTGTATGCTGAAATGATCTTGTAGGGTTTGAGTGCGGGGTATGTGCGTTGGGCCGTGGTGAAGTTGTGTTTGAATGCATGTTGTAGGGGTCGAGTTTTATGTGAAAATGTGGTGACTAGGGGAATGATTATCAACGGGTCTGTGACGGTGTCTGAGGTGAACGGTGTGCCGGTGTTGGTTGTGGGTGGTGGGGCCGGGGGGGTGAAAGCAGAATCCTGAGTGTTGTTAAAATCAGGATCGGGAAGGATGGTGGGGTTAAGGGGCGGGTAAACAACCAGTGGGGAATTAGGAAGGGTATTAGAGGTAGGGTGGGGACGGGAAAGCAGGGTGGAATTAAAGGGCGGGTTGGGAAGGGTGGTGGGGTTAAAGGGTGGGTCAACACCCAGTGGGGAACTAGGAAGGGTATTAAAGGTAGGGTGGGAATAGGAAGGCAGGGCGGGGTTAGAGGGCGGGTTGAAGGGACCTTTAAAGGGAGGGTTGGGTTTGGGCCTAGGGTTAAAGGGGGGGGTGGGGTTACAAGGAAGGGGATTAAAGGTAGGGTGGGAATGGGAAGGCAGGGTGGGGTTAAAGGGCGGGTTGAAGGGACTTTTAAAGGGAGGGTTGGGTTTGGGCCTAGGGTTAAAGGTAGGGGTGGGGTTACAGGGAGGGTTGGGGTTGGGTATAGGGTCGAAGGGACTTTTAAAGGGAGGGTTGGGTTTGGGCCTAGGGTTAAAGGGAGGGGTGGGGTTACAGGGAGGGTTGGGGTTGGGTATGGGGTCGGAGGGATTTTTAAAGGGAGGGTTGGGTTTAGGCCTAGGGTTAAAGGGAGGGGTGGGGTTACAGGGAGGGTTGGGGTTGGGTATGGGGTCCGAGGGGTTGGGGTTAGGATGAGGGACCAGGTTGGGTGTAGCTCTTGGGGCGGGCAGAGAGGGGTTAAAGGGAGGGGTGGGGTTATAGGGAAGGTTGGGGTTGGGCGTGGGGTCCGAGGGGTTGGGGTTAGGGTGAGGGACCAGACTGGGTGTAGTTCTTGGGGCGGGCAGAGTGGGGTTAAAGGAAGGGTTGGGTTGGGGTTTAAGACGGCGGATGGAATTGAAAATGGGGTAGTGACGGGGTGTTGGATGAGGTCCCGCAGCAGGGTCCCGGGAAGGTTCAGGGCTAGGAGGGGGGTTGGGGGAGGATGCAGGATACGAACCCGGTGTAGGGTAAGGGGAGAGATTCGGGGGGGATGGGGAAAGGAGGGAGAGGGACCGTGCTGCGGGTTGTGTATGAACTGATGCTTGTGTTTGGAGTGCAGAGATTATGTGTGATGTGTGTGTCGTGTGTGTGTTGGTTGTGTATGTGCCTTCGTTTGGTGCGGTGGGTGTATGTGTGGGCTGAGTGGGAGAGAGGGCTGCCAAAGTGTCGTTCTTGATTGTGCGCAGAAACCGTTTGGAATATCCCCTGTGCCTAAGTGCGTGAAATAGTGTTGAGATGGCTATGTGTAAATCTTCTTTGTGAGAAGATATTCTATGAAACCGGATTATTTGTGATTTGACTATACCTTTAAATGTGTGTTTGGGATGGTAACTGTGTTTGTGTAATAGGGCGTGTGTGTCTGTAGGTTTAAAGTATACCCGTGTCTGTAATGTCTTATGTGTTGTATTTATTGGGTGAAAATATACAGTGGTGTCCAAAAAGTGAATTTGCTGTGGGTCAATTATGTATTTTACTGTTATTGACGGGTGATGTGAGTTGAGTATGCGTATGAATTCCGTGAAATGTTTGATGTCGTGTGGCCATGCTCCTATGATGTCATCTAAAAATCTGTAGTAAAATGATGGTTGTAGTGGACACTTTGACAGCGCTTCTCTCTCCCACTCAGCCATGTATATGTTGGCATAGGCGGGTGCGAACTTTTTGCCCATAGCTGTTCCCGATATCTGTAGATAGTGTTTATTGTTAAATAAAAAGTCATTGCTGTCTAAACTAATTTGGAGTAATTGTAGAATGTCCTGATCCGGTCTATTGGGGTCTGGGTGTTTTTGAAATAATGACTTGACAGCCTGCACCCCCATAGTGGTGTTAATGTTGGTGTACAGGCTGTCAACGTCAATGGTGAAGATGTGTGTGTGGGAGGGAACAGCTATGGGCTTGAGCTTCTCTAGGAAATGGTAGGTGTCTTTGAGGTAACTGGGGTGGCGGGTGGATAGGGGGTTGATGTAGTGGTCAATGTATTCCGATATGTTATATGATTCGCTGTTGCAGTCAGAGACTATGGGTCTACCAGGAGGAACTTCAAAGGGAATGGTCCAGGTGTCCGGTTCTTTATGAATCTTAGGAAGTAAATAAAATAGTCTCTGTCGTGGTGTGTCTGGTCCGTACAAGTAGTCCCGTTGTTTGGCTGTAATGTATTGTCTGCTGTAAAGTGATTTGATGATAGTCCTAAGTTTAACCTGTGTCTGTGGTTGTATGCTATCCGGTATGATCTTGTAATGTCTGTTGTTGTTTAATTGCCTGTTTGCCTCAAAGATGTACTGATGGTTATCTAAAATGACTATCTTGGATCCTTTGTCCGCTGGTTTGATGACTATGTGTGTGTTGTTTTTAAGTGTTTGTAGTGATTCTCGGAGTGTGGTCGTGAGGTTGTCTTGTCTGTCCGTCTGTGTGTTGTTGTGGTCCCGTAATGTCCTTCTGTCTGTCTTAATAAGGTGCCTGATATGGTGATCCACCTGGGAGAGTTTGGGCTCCCAGGTGGAGGGATTGATAAATGGCAGGTGAGTGTCATTGTCTGTGAAGTCAAAGTAGTCCAAAATCTTGAGTCGTCTGTGATATTTGTGAATGTCCCTTTGAAGTTCCTCCTGGTCAAAAGTGGTAGGGCGGGGAACGAAGGTGAGGCCTCTCTCCAGCAGTACTATTTGTGTTTGTGACGGATGAAATGTTTTGGATAGATTCAGTATGTTGGAATTGGGTGGTAGTGGTGCATAAGGGGGCTGAGAGACGGAGAGAGGGGGGGCAGTAGGTGTGTGTGTCGTTAATGGATGAGTGGTGATGTTGGAAGTGTCCGGGTTGTGGGTAGGGGTGATTATAAATTTAGCTGTGCACACCAGTGTAAGAAAATTGCTGTTGCTGTTTCCGGTGTCCAGTGAATGGTGTCCCTAGTGGTGCGGAATGAGTCCTTTGGTATTTCAAAGAGTGTGGGTAGATGTGTGCTGATGTATCCGTTCATTATCTTAATGTTTTGTTTCTGTTGTGGGGTGAGAAGTGGTGAGTGGTTCATGATGGGGACATATATGGTGGCGTTGGGGAAAGTGCTCTGGGCTTCCTTGTACATGCTTGCTAACTGTTTCAGTGATGTCTGGTATGGGTCGTGGTCCTTGTTGTTGAGACCCACCGAGAGGACCACCACCTCTGTGTGTGGGTGTATATCTGTTTTTTCTAGAACCTTTTGAAAATGATAGAAAGTGGCCCCAGGGTAGCTGTCCACCTGTGCCATAGGGTTCTGGAAGGAGGGGATTCTGTTTAGGTTAGAATCCCCAATGAACAAGTGGGACTTGGTGCCCTTGATCGTCCAGTCCGCCACCTTGCGTGAGGGGCGAGCTATATGGTAGGAGGGTTTGAATGATGTGTGTGCGTGAGAGGAGGTGGTTTGGCTGTGTGATGGAGGCTGGGGACTATGTGTTGGTTCTAAGGGTGTGTGTGCGGAGGCGCCAAGGGTTAGGGTTAGGGTTAGGGTTAGGTGTGACATTAATAACGAAGAAACACCCTGTGGGACCCCAACGGGACCACAGTACAGGTGAGACCCCAATTAGGCACGCGCACCTGAAACCCCACTCACTCCGTCCCCCTGAAATGAATGAATGAGCAGGAGTCTGTTTTATAGGCTCCTCCCTTTCCACTGCCAGACCTATTGACCAATAGGAGTAGTATTAGTAACCCTCAGGGAAACAATTGTCCGAAGACTTTACTACCACCTATTGTTACATAGGATATTCTTCTTGGACGTATTGTTCCTGATGATCCTATGTCCATGACTTTTTTTCTTCTTTCCAACCTGACCCTATTGGCAAATAGGAGCCTATCAGTATTAACAACCCCCAGGGATGACATACTGTTGTCCGAAGACATTAACACTACCCATTGCTAAGGTCATCAGAATAAAAAAATCTTGTGTCCAAGTCTTCATCCAACATCTTGTGTCCAAGTCTTCTTCCAATAACCTATGTTCAAGTCTTCATCCAACATCCTGTGTCCAAATCTTCTTCCAATATCCTGTGTCCAAGTCTTCTGTCACTGTCTGGTCTTCTTCTTTCAGACCTAACCTTTTTTGGCAAGTAGGAGCCTATCAGCATTAACATCCCTCAGGGATGACATACTGTTGTCCGAAGACTTTAACACTACCCATTGCTAACACAAGTACAGCTGTCTCAGCGTCTGTCAGTCAAGTAAAAGTGAGAAATAAATCCAAATGTGAATCTAAATTGTGGAAACACATCATCAGTAGTATACCTAGGATCATCGGGCGTTTCGGCCTTCGAAACACTAGACACCCTCCCCATAGGCAGGCCCACCAGGGTTGATCAAATCCCCAGTGTGTGTTTCCAGTCCAATTGGTGAATCAACATATAAATTTGGAAAAATAGTCTGGTCCACAGAAAAACAGTCCATCCTAATGCAGTCTTGAGTAACTGGGGATAATAAAGAAAATACAAGCGGAATACATATACATTTATTAATTAAACAGTCGCCTTGAACCAAAGCGTCTTTACAATAAAAAGTCACTTAACAATAAAACAACATGAATGTCAACAATAATACTTACCAATAAAAATAACATGAATGTCAACAATAATACTTACCAATAAAAAGTCACTTAACAATAAAACAACATGAATGTCAACAATAATACAACATGAATGTCAACAATAATACTTACCTGTGCTGGGAGTAAAAGAGGGTTAGGGTTAGAAGAGAAAGCAAGGAGGGTTAGGTTTAAGACAAGAAAGAGAGAGACCCACCAGGGGCCTAGGGTTGGGGTTAGGATAGGGTGCAGGTGGGGTTAGGGTCGAGAGCAGGAGGGTTGGGTTTAGGTAAGAGAAGGAGAGGGAAATTAAATCAGTGACTCATACAGGGTCGACACCCACAGGGCGAATGACACTGTTGCCCACAGGGCTTGAGTCGAATTCTCCCGTCCAGCCCAAAGGAATCAATCCTAGGGGGTGGAAGGCAGAGACAGAGTAGGAAAAGCAGGGAATAGTGAGGAAGATCTGTTTGACCCGGTCCAGAATGATGTGAAAAAATCCTGTAGAAGACTGGAATGAGGAAATCCTGTTTACTTCAGTCCAGAGTGTTGTGAAAAATCTTGTTCAATCTTGTCCAGAGTGTTGTGAAAAATCCCAAAATAGGAGAGTAAGGCCACAGGCCATCTTACAAAAATTGTAGAGTGAACAAAACCTTGTAAAATATCTTCTTGAGGCAATATAGTAAATAAGAGCGGAAATGGAAAAGGGGGCAATAGGAGCAAGTAGGGCCAAGGCCCCGGCAGAGTTAGGTGTGACATTAATAACGAAGAAACACCCTGTGGGACCCCAACGGGACCACAGTACAGGTGAGACCCCAATTAGGCACGCGCACCTGAAACCCCACTCACTCCGTCCCCCTGAAATGAATGAATGAGCAGGAGTCTGTTTTATAGGCTCCTCCCTTTCCACTGCCAGACCTATTGACCAATAGGAGTAGTATTAGTAACCCTCAGGGAAACAATTGTCCGAAGACTTTACTACCACCTATTGTTACATAGGATATTCTTCTTGGACGTATTGTTCCTGATGATCCTATGTCCATGACTTTTTTTCTTCTTTCCAACCTGACCCTATTGGCAAATATGAGCCTATCAGTATTAACAACCCCCAGGGATGACATACTGTTGTCCGAAGACATTAACACTACCCATTGCTAAGGTCATCAGAATAAAAAAATCTTGTGTCCAAGTCTTCATCCAACATCTTGTGTCCAAGTCTTCTTCCAATAACCTATGTTCAAGTCTTCATCCAACATCCTGTGTCCAAATCTTCTTCCAATATCCTGTGTCCAAGTCTTCTGTCACTGTCTGGTCTTCTTCTTTCAGACCTAACCTTTTTTGGCAAGTAGGAGCCTATCAGCATTAACATCCCTCAGGGATGACATACTGTTGTCCGAAGACTTTAACACTACCCATTGCTAACACAAGTACAGCTGTCTCAGCGTCTGTCAGTCAAGTAAAAGTGAGAAATAAATCCAAATGTGAATCTAAATTGTGGAAACACATCATCAGTAGTATACCTAGGATCATCGGGCGTTTCGGCCTTCGAAACACTAGACACCCTCCCCATAGGCAGGCCCACCAGGGTTGATCAAATCCCCAGTGTGTGTTTCCAGTCCAATTGGTGAATCAACATATAAATTTGGAAAAATAGTCTGGTCCACAGAAAAACAGTCCATCCTAATGCAGTCTTGAGTAACTGGGGATAATAAAGAAAATACAAGCGGAATACATATACATTTATTAATTAAACAGTCGCCTTGAACCAAAGCGTCTTTACAATAAAAAGTCACTTAACAATAAAACAACATGAATGTCAACAATAATACTTACCAATAAAAATAACATGAATGTCAACAATAATACTTACCAATAAAAAGTCACTTAACAATAAAACAACATGAATGTCAACAATAATACAACATGAATGTCAACAATAATACTTACCTGTGCTGGGAGTAAAAGAGGGTTAGGGTTAGAAGAGAAAGCAAGGAGGGTTAGGTTTAAGACAAGAAAGAGAGAGACCCACCAGGGGCCTAGGGTTGGGGTTAGGATAGGGTGCAGGTGGGGTTAGGGTCGAGAGCAGGAGGGTTGGGTTTAGGTAAGAGAAGGAGAGGGAAATTAAATCAGTGACTCATACAGGGTCGACACCCACAGGGCGAATGACACTGTTGCCCACAGGGCTTGAGTCGAATTCTCCCGTCCAGCCCAAAGGAATCAATCCTAGGGGGTGGAAGGCAGAGACAGAGTAGGAAAAGCAGGGAATAGTGAGGAAGATCTGTTTGACCCGGTCCAGAATGATGTGAAAAAATCCTGTAGAAGACTGGAATGAGGAAATCCTGTTTACTTCAGTCCAGAGTGTTGTGAAAAATCTTGTTCAATCTTGTCCAGAGTGTTGTGAAAAATCCCAAAATAGGAGAGTAAGGCCACAGGCCATCTTACAAAAATTGTAGAGTGAACAAAACCTTGTAAAATATCTTCTTGAGGCAATATAGTAAATAAGAGCGGAAATGGAAAAGGGGGCAATAGGAGCAAGTAGGGCCAAGGCCCCGGCAGAGTTAGGTGTGACATTAATAACGAAGAAACACCCTGTGGGACCCCAACGGGACCACAGTACAGGTGAGACCCCAATTAGGCACGCGCACCTGAAACCCCACTCACTCCGTCCCCCTGAAATGAATGAATGAGCAGGAGTCTGTTTTATAGGCTCCTCCCTTTCCACTGCCAGACCTATTGACCAATAGGAGTAGTATTAGTAACCCTCAGGGAAACAATTGTCCGAAGACTTTACTACCACCTATTGTTACATAGGATATTCTTCTTGGACGTATTGTTCCTGATGATCCTATGTCCATGACTTTTTTTCTTCTTTCCAACCTGACCCTATTGGCAAATATGAGCCTATCAGTATTAACAACCCCCAGGGATGACATACTGTTGTCCGAAGACATTAACACTACCCATTGCTAAGGTCATCAGAATAAAAAAATCTTGTGTCCAAGTCTTCATCCAACATCTTGTGTCCAAGTCTTCTTCCAATAACCTATGTTCAAGTCTTCATCCAACATCCTGTGTCCAAATCTTCTTCCAATATCCTGTGTCCAAGTCTTCTGTCACTGTCTGGTCTTCTTCTTTCAGACCTAACCTTTTTTGGCAAGTAGGAGCCTATCAGCATTAACATCCCTCAGGGATGACATACTGTTGTCCGAAGACTTTAACACTACCCATTGCTAACACAAGTACAGCTGTCTCAGCGTCTGTCAGTCAAGTAAAAGTGAGAAATAAATCCAAATGTGAATCTAAATTGTGGAAACACATCATCAGTAGTATACCTAGGATCATCGGGCGTTTCGGCCTTCGAAACACTAGACACCCTCCCCATAGGCAGGCCCACCAGGGTTGATCAAATCCCCAGTGTGTGTTTCCAGTCCAATTGGTGAATCAACATATAAATTTGGAAAAATAGTCTGGTCCACAGAAAAACAGTCCATCCTAATGCAGTCTTGAGTAACTGGGGATAATAAAGAAAATACAAGCGGAATACATATACATTTATTAATTAAACAGTCGCCTTGAACCAAAGCGTCTTTACAATAAAAAGTCACTTAACAATAAAACAACATGAATGTCAACAATAATACTTACCAATAAAAATAACATGAATGTCAACAATAATACTTACCAATAAAAAGTCACTTAACAATAAAACAACATGAATGTCAACAATAATACAACATGAATGTCAACAATAATACTTACCTGTGCTGGGAGTAAAAGAGGGTTAGGGTTAGAAGAGAAAGCAAGGAGGGTTAGGTTTAAGACAAGAAAGAGAGAGACCCACCAGGGGCCTAGGGTTGGGGTTAGGATAGGGTGCAGGTGGGGTTAGGGTCGAGAGCAGGAGGGTTGGGTTTAGGTAAGAGAAGGAGAGGGAAATTAAATCAGTGACTCATACAGGGTCGACACCCACAGGGCGAATGACACTGTTGCCCACAGGGCTTGAGTCGAATTCTCCCGTCCAGCCCAAAGGAATCAATCCTAGGGGGTGGAAGGCAGAGACAGAGTAGGAAAAGCAGGGAATAGTGAGGAAGATCTGTTTGACCCGGTCCAGAATGATGTGAAAAAATCCTGTAGAAGACTGGAATGAGGAAATCCTGTTTACTTCAGTCCAGAGTGTTGTGAAAAATCTTGTTCAATCTTGTCCAGAGTGTTGTGAAAAATCCCAAAATAGGAGAGTAAGGCCACAGGCCATCTTACAAAAATTGTAGAGTGAACAAAACCTTGTAAAATATCTTCTTGAGGCAATATAGTAAATAAGAGCGGAAATGGAAAAGGGGGCAATAGGAGCAAGTAGGGCCAAGGCCCCGGCAGAGTTAGGTGTGACATTAATAACGAAGAAACACCCTGTGGGACCCCAACGGGACCACAGTACAGGTGAGACCCCAATTAGGCACGCGCACCTGAAACCCCACTCACTCCGTCCCCCTGAAATGAATGAATGAGCAGGAGTCTGTTTTATAGGCTCCTCCCTTTCCACTGCCAGACCTATTGACCAATAGGAGTAGTATTAGTAACCCTCAGGGAAACAATTGTCCGAAGACTTTACTACCACCTATTGTTACATAGGATATTCTTCTTGGACGTATTGTTCCTGATGATCCTATGTCCATGACTTTTTTTCTTCTTTCCAACCTGACCCTATTGGCAAATAGGAGCCTATCAGTATTAACAACCCCCAGGGATGACATACTGTTGTCCGAAGACATTAACACTACCCATTGCTAAGGTCATCAGAATAAAAAAATCTTGTGTCCAAGTCTTCATCCAACATCTTGTGTCCAAGTCTTCTTCCAATAACCTATGTTCAAGTCTTCATCCAACATCCTGTGTCCAAATCTTCTTCCAATATCCTGTGTCCAAGTCTTCTGTCACTGTCTGGTCTTCTTCTTTCAGACCTAACCTTTTTTGGCAAGTAGGAGCCTATCAGCATTAACATCCCTCAGGGATGACATACTGTTGTCCGAAGACTTTAACACTACCCATTGCTAACACAAGTACAGCTGTCTCAGCGTCTGTCAGTCAAGTAAAAGTGAGAAATAAATCCAAATGTGAATCTAAATTGTGGAAACACATCATCAGTAGTATACCTAGGATCATCGGGCGTTTCGGCCTTCGAAACACTAGACACCCTCCCCATAGGCAGGCCCACCAGGGTTGATCAAATCCCCAGTGTGTGTTTCCAGTCCAATTGGTGAATCAACATATAAATTTGGAAAAATAGTCTGGTCCACAGAAAAACAGTCCATCCTAATGCAGTCTTGAGTAACTGGGGATAATAAAGAAAATACAAGCGGAATACATATACATTTATTAATTAAACAGTCGCCTTGAACCAAAGCGTCTTTACAATAAAAAGTCACTTAACAATAAAACAACATGAATGTCAACAATAATACTTACCAATAAAAATAACATGAATGTCAACAATAATACTTACCAATAAAAAGTCACTTAACAATAAAACAACATGAATGTCAACAATAATACAACATGAATGTCAACAATAATACTTACCTGTGCTGGGAGTAAAAGAGGGTTAGGGTTAGAAGAGAAAGCAAGGAGGGTTAGGTTTAAGACAAGAAAGAGAGAGACCCACCAGGGGCCTAGGGTTGGGGTTAGGATAGGGTGCAGGTGGGGTTAGGGTCGAGAGCAGGAGGGTTGGGTTTAGGTAAGAGAAGGAGAGGGAAATTAAATCAGTGACTCATACAGGGTCGACACCCACAGGGCGAATGACACTGTTGCCCACAGGGCTTGAGTCGAATTCTCCCGTCCAGCCCAAAGGAATCAATCCTAGGGGGTGGAAGGCAGAGACAGAGTAGGAAAAGCAGGGAATAGTGAGGAAGATCTGTTTGACCCGGTCCAGAATGATGTGAAAAAATCCTGTAGAAGACTGGAATGAGGAAATCCTGTTTACTTCAGTCCAGAGTGTTGTGAAAAATCTTGTTCAATCTTGTCCAGAGTGTTGTGAAAAATCCCAAAATAGGAGAGTAAGGCCACAGGCCATCTTACAAAAATTGTAGAGTGAACAAAACCTTGTAAAATATCTTCTTGAGGCAATATAGTAAATAAGAGCGGAAATGGAAAAGGGGGCAATAGGAGCAAGTAGGGCCAAGGCCCCGGCAGAGTTAGGTGTGACATTAATAACGAAGAAACACCCTGTGGGACCCCAACGGGACCACAGTACAGGTGAGACCCCAATTGGGCACGCGCACCTGAAACCCCACTCACTCCGTCCCCCTGAAATGAATGAATGAGCAGGAGTCTGTTTTATAGGCTCCTCCCTTTCCACTGCCAGACCTATTGACCAATAGGAGTAGTATTAGTAACCCTCAGGGAAACAATTGTCCGAAGACTTTACTACCACCTATTGTTACATAGGATATTCTTCTTGGACGTATTGTTCCTGATGATCCTATGTCCATGACTTTTTTTCTTCTTTCCAACCTGACCCTATTGGCAAATAGGAGCCTATCAGTATTAACAACCCCCAGGGATGACATACTGTTGTCCGAAGACATTAACACTACCCATTGCTAAGGTCATCAGAATAAAAAAATCTTGTGTCCAAGTCTTCATCCAACATCTTGTGTCCAAGTCTTCTTCCAATAACCTATGTTCAAGTCTTCATCCAACATCCTGTGTCCAAATCTTCTTCCAATATCCTGTGTCCAAGTCTTCTGTCACTGTCTGGTCTTCTTCTTTCAGACCTAACCTTTTTTGGCAAGTAGGAGCCTATCAGCATTAACATCCCTCAGGGATGACATACTGTTGTCCGAAGACTTTAACACTACCCATTGCTAACACAAGTACAGCTGTCTCAGCGTCTGTCAGTCAAGTAAAAGTGAGAAATAAATCCAAATGTGAATCTAAATTGTGGAAACACATCATCAGTAGTATACCTAGGATCATCGGGCGTTTCGGCCTTCGAAACACTAGACACCCTCCCCATAGGCAGGCCCACCAGGGTTGATCAAATCCCCAGTGTGTGTTTCCAGTCCAATTGGTGAATCAACATATAAATTTGGAAAAATAGTCTGGTCCACAGAAAAACAGTCCATCCTAATGCAGTCTTGAGTAACTGGGGATAATAAAGAAAATACAAGCGGAATACATATACATTTATTAATTAAACAGTCGCCTTGAACCAAAGCGTCTTTACAATAAAAAGTCACTTAACAATAAAACAACATGAATGTCAACAATAATACTTACCAATAAAAATAACATGAATGTCAACAATAATACTTACCAATAAAAAGTCACTTAACAATAAAACAACATGAATGTCAACAATAATACAACATGAATGTCAACAATAATACTTACCTGTGCTGGGAGTAAAAGAGGGTTAGGGTTAGAAGAGAAAGCAAGGAGGGTTAGGTTTAAGACAAGAAAGAGAGAGACCCACCAGGGGCCTAGGGTTGGGGTTAGGATAGGGTGCAGGTGGGGTTAGGGTCGAGAGCAGGAGGGTTGGGTTTAGGTAAGAGAAGGAGAGGGAAATTAAATCAGTGACTCATACAGGGTCGACACCCACAGGGCGAATGACACTGTTGCCCACAGGGCTTGAGTCGAATTCTCCCGTCCAGCCCAAAGGAATCAATCCTAGGGGGTGGAAGGCAGAGACAGAGTAGGAAAAGCAGGGAATAGTGAGGAAGATCTGTTTGACCCGGTCCAGAATGATGTGAAAAAATCCTGTAGAAGACTGGAATGAGGAAATCCTGTTTACTTCAGTCCAGAGTGTTGTGAAAAATCTTGTTCAATCTTGTCCAGAGTGTTGTGAAAAATCCCAAAATAGGAGAGTAAGGCCACAGGCCATCTTACAAAAATTGTAGAGTGAACAAAACCTTGTAAAATATCTTCTTGAGGCAATATAGTAAATAAGAGCGGAAATGGAAAAGGGGGCAATAGGAGCAAGTAGGGCCAAGGCCCCGGCAGAGTTAGGTGTGACATTAATAACGAAGAAACACCCTGTGGGACCCCAACGGGACCACAGTACAGGTGAGACCCCAATTGGGCACGCGCACCTGAAACCCCACTCACTCCGTCCCCCTGAAATGAATGAATGAGCAGGAGTCTGTTTTATAGGCTCCTCCCTTTCCACTGCCAGACCTATTGACCAATAGGAGTAGTATTAGTAACCCTCAGGGAAACAATTGTCCGAAGACTTTACTACCACCTATTGTTACATAGGATATTCTTCTTGGACGTATTGTTCCTGATGATCCTATGTCCATGACTTTTTTTCTTCTTTCCAACCTGACCCTATTGGCAAATAGGAGCCTATCAGTATTAACAACCCCCAGGGATGACATACTGTTGTCCGAAGACATTAACACTACCCATTGCTAAGGTCATCAGAATAAAAAAATCTTGTGTCCAAGTCTTCATCCAACATCTTGTGTCCAAGTCTTCTTCCAATAACCTATGTTCAAGTCTTCATCCAACATCCTGTGTCCAAATCTTCTTCCAATATCCTGTGTCCAAGTCTTCTGTCACTGTCTGGTCTTCTTCTTTCAGACCTAACCTTTTTTGGCAAGTAGGAGCCTATCAGCATTAACATCCCTCAGGGATGACATACTGTTGTCCGAAGACTTTAACACTACCCATTGCTAACACAAGTACAGCTGTCTCAGCGTCTGTCAGTCAAGTAAAAGTGAGAAATAAATCCAAATGTGAATCTAAATTGTGGAAACACATCATCAGTAGTATACCTAGGATCATCGGGCGTTTCGGCCTTCGAAACACTAGACACCCTCCCCATAGGCAGGCCCACCAGGGTTGATCAAATCCCCAGTGTGTGTTTCCAGTCCAATTGGTGAATCAACATATAAATTTGGAAAAATAGTCTGGTCCACAGAAAAACAGTCCATCCTAATGCAGTCTTGAGTAACTGGGGATAATAAAGAAAATACAAGCGGAATACATATACATTTATTAATTAAACAGTCGCCTTGAACCAAAGCGTCTTTACAATAAAAAGTCACTTAACAATAAAACAACATGAATGTCAACAATAATACTTACCAATAAAAATAACATGAATGTCAACAATAATACTTACCAATAAAAAGTCACTTAACAATAAAACAACATGAATGTCAACAATAATACAACATGAATGTCAACAATAATACTTACCTGTGCTGGGAGTAAAAGAGGGTTAGGGTTAGAAGAGAAAGCAAGGAGGGTTAGGTTTAAGACAAGAAAGAGAGAGACCCACCAGGGGCCTAGGGTTGGGGTTAGGATAGGGTGCAGGTGGGGTTAGGGTCGAGAGCAGGAGGGTTGGGTTTAGGTAAGAGAAGGAGAGGGAAATTAAATCAGTGACTCATACAGGGTCGACACCCACAGGGCGAATGACACTGTTGCCCACAGGGCTTGAGTCGAATTCTCCCGTCCAGCCCAAAGGAATCAATCCTAGGGGGTGGAAGGCAGAGACAGAGTAGGAAAAGCAGGGAATAGTGAGGAAGATCTGTTTGACCCGGTCCAGAATGATGTGAAAAAATCCTGTAGAAGACTGGAATGAGGAAATCCTGTTTACTTCAGTCCAGAGTGTTGTGAAAAATCTTGTTCAATCTTGTCCAGAGTGTTGTGAAAAATCCCAAAATAGGAGAGTAAGGCCACAGGCCATCTTACAAAAATTGTAGAGTGAACAAAACCTTGTAAAATATCTTCTTGAGGCAATATAGTAAATAAGAGCGGAAATGGAAAAGGGGGCAATAGGAGCAAGTAGGGCCAAGGCCCCGGCAGAGTTAGGTGTGACATTAATAACGAAGAAACACCCTGTGGGACCCCAACGGGACCACAGTACAGGTGAGACCCCAATTAGGCACGCGCACCTGAAACCCCACTCACTCCGTCCCCCTGAAATGAATGAATGAGCAGGAGTCTGTTTTATAGGCTCCTCCCTTTCCACTGCCAGACCTATTGACCAATAGGAGTAGTATTAGTAACCCTCAGGGAAACAATTGTCCGAAGACTTTACTACCACCTATTGTTACATAGGATATTCTTCTTGGACGTATTGTTCCTGATGATCCTATGTCCATGACTTTTTTTCTTCTTTCCAACCTGACCCTATTGGCAAATAGGAGCCTATCAGTATTAACAACCCCCAGGGATGACATACTGTTGTCCGAAGACATTAACACTACCCATTGCTAAGGTCATCAGAATAAAAAAATCTTGTGTCCAAGTCTTCATCCAACATCTTGTGTCCAAGTCTTCTTCCAATAACCTATGTTCAAGTCTTCATCCAACATCCTGTGTCCAAATCTTCTTCCAATATCCTGTGTCCAAGTCTTCTGTCACTGTCTGGTCTTCTTCTTTCAGACCTAACCTTTTTTGGCAAGTAGGAGCCTATCAGCATTAACATCCCTCAGGGATGACATACTGTTGTCCGAAGACTTTAACACTACCCATTGCTAACACAAGTACAGCTGTCTCAGCGTCTGTCAGTCAAGTAAAAGTGAGAAATAAATCCAAATGTGAATCTAAATTGTGGAAACACATCATCAGTAGTATACCTAGGATCATCGGGCGTTTCGGCCTTCGAAACACTAGACACCCTCCCCATAGGCAGGCCCACCAGGGTTGATCAAATCCCCAGTGTGTGTTTCCAGTCCAATTGGTGAATCAACATATAAATTTGGAAAAATAGTCTGGTCCACAGAAAAACAGTCCATCCTAATGCAGTCTTGAGTAACTGGGGATAATAAAGAAAATACAAGCGGAATACATATACATTTATTAATTAAACAGTCGCCTTGAACCAAAGCGTCTTTACAATAAAAAGTCACTTAACAATAAAACAACATGAATGTCAACAATAATACTTACCAATAAAAATAACATGAATGTCAACAATAATACTTACCAATAAAAAGTCACTTAACAATAAAACAACATGAATGTCAACAATAATACAACATGAATGTCAACAATAATACTTACCTGTGCTGGGAGTAAAAGAGGGTTAGGGTTAGAAGAGAAAGCAAGGAGGGTTAGGTTTAAGACAAGAAAGAGAGAGACCCACCAGGGGCCTAGGGTTGGGGTTAGGATAGGGTGCAGGTGGGGTTAGGGTCGAGAGCAGGAGGGTTGGGTTTAGGTAAGAGAAGGAGAGGGAAATTAAATCAGTGACTCATACAGGGTCGACACCCACAGGGCGAATGACACTGTTGCCCACAGGGCTTGAGTCGAATTCTCCCGTCCAGCCCAAAGGAATCAATCCTAGGGGGTGGAAGGCAGAGACAGAGTAGGAAAAGCAGGGAATAGTGAGGAAGATCTGTTTGACCCGGTCCAGAATGATGTGAAAAAATCCTGTAGAAGACTGGAATGAGGAAATCCTGTTTACTTCAGTCCAGAGTGTTGTGAAAAATCTTGTTCAATCTTGTCCAGAGTGTTGTGAAAAATCCCAAAATAGGAGAGTAAGGCCACAGGCCATCTTACAAAAATTGTAGAGTGGTTAGGGTTAGGGTTAGGGTTAGGTTTGTGAAAAGGTCTCAGCCCAATGATGGGCTGGAGTTGCACTGGCACAAGTCCTGTGTTTTTATTCAATGTTTTTTTGTCCCCAGGAAAGAAGGTGAAGAGGAGGATTATTATATTCCCATCCAGGTAGGTATCCTAGCAGGTAAGTATCCCAGGTAAGTAAACCACTAAATACCCTATACTTTAGATCTGTGTTGATCTTTTTTCTTTTTTTGTCCTACAGGAACCCTTCTGCCCCCCACTGGTCATCACAGGTAAGTATCACAGGTAAGTAAGTATGTGCATATATACACTCTTTTCTGATTCCTGGTATTGTTAATAACTTTTTTCTCTTTCCCCAGGAATCCCTCACCTCCCACTCGGAAGACAGCAGGGGGTATGCAACCTTTAGATGTTTATAATAATAAATCACTCATCCATAATTTTAGCATTCTCTCTGCGGTTTCAGTGGTCCAGAGAACTGGATCCCGTCCCGTTACCTGGAATTGGAGTTTATCCATCTCAGGTAACGTTTGAAAAGGAGATTTACTATCAACATAAAAGTTAAAATCGTCAAATAATTTTTGCTGGTCCTTAGCCAACCTGTCCGAGAAATGAATGAATGGCACGTAGACAACAGCTTTAGGAAATCGGTTTTGACAGGTTTTCCCAAGCTGCTGCAGTTGTTTCACGGTGGTCGTGGGTTTCTGTCTGTCGAGACAGTTAACCATCCCTACCGACAGGATGACATGCTCTGTGTTAGAGTTTGGTGTCAATTTCTCCAGTATCCCCCTTAAATGATGACAGTTCGCTCCTGGGAAACTGTCAACTTGGATAAAATCATCCTTAAAAGTAGGGATAGCCGAGAGATTACCGTCCCCCACCACCACTATGGGTTTCACTACGTCTAACTGCCAATCTTGTATTTTCCTCCAACAGGTCGGATGAATAACGGGCTCCTCTCGATGGAGGACCTTTGGCTGTGACTGGCTGAGGGCGTGACGGTAAGTAGGTTCCAGGGAAAGGGAAGGGAGAAGGGGGGAGGGGGGAGGGTTGGGGTAAGGTATAGGAAAGGGAGGGTTGGGGTGAGGTATAGGAGAGGGAGGGTTGGGGTTAGGATGAGGGATCAGGGAGGGGTTAAGTCCCCCTTCCACCATGGGGTTTGGGGAAGGGGGAGGATTAGATTTGGGGAAGGGAGGGTTGGGGTTAGGGTTCAGGGTCAAGGTGGGGTTAGGACCCCTTATACCCACCATGGTGTCACTCAACCGCGTCAACAGCACTTTGGGAGGGAAACTGGTCTCCACTGTTGGGGGTGGGCTGGCAATAGTCAGGCCAATTGCCACCTCACTGCCACTACTGGGGGCAACTTGGACCCTCTCCCTCACAATTTCAGAGACCCCAGATGTAAAGTTCAGGGCCTCTTTAAAGGTAAGTAAGGTAGTTCCAACTGTGTTTAACCCATGTGACTGTTTAATGTTTTTTGTTTTCCCCACAGGAGATGTTCCAGAGACCTCTAAAGTTTCCCTCATCCCTACCAAAGGTAAGTATCCATCCCCCTGGGTGACCACACTGGTGTCAGAGTCCTCCTCGATTGGAGTTAGGACCCCCATATCCATGGATGCAGGCAATGGTGGGAAGTCCTCCGGACTCATCGGCCGGAAGGCTTGAGGAGCTGGATTTTCTCCTTGAGAGGTGAGTAATTCCCGCAATGTTTTCACTGATGTTGTTGTGAATTTGCGTTTGTATCTCAACCTTCCCCAGCCCACCGCCACTCGAAAAGCCTCCTCATCCATCCCAGGTAAGTCACCCAGTAAAAAGACCAACATATCATCATAATGACACTTTAAAATTTCCAAGTTCCCCTCTAACCATTTGTTGGTGTTAATTTTCACCTTGCTGGTGGTATCAAATGAGGGGGACGCAGGCTTAATAAAATTTGTTAATTTATTAACCTGCCTCTGCATCCCTTTTGGACAGGATCCCTTGGAGATGGAATCATCCAGGATCTCTGTGTGATGCAGAGCTTGGAGAAGTTTAAAATAAATTTTGGCCAGTGGGACATTCAGGCATTTGGGTCGGTTTATCCCGTTTCCTGTATCTGTTGGTCCCACTTCCATGCTCCTTATAAAAACTAAAACCGCTAAAATTGCTAAAAGTATTTCTAAAATGTCTCAATAAAATTGTTCAGGGTTAGGGTTAGGGTTAGGGTTAGGTGTGGTAGCATTAGGGTTAGGGTTAGGTTTGACGTCTGAAAATCCCCCGAGCCCAGTAGTTCAGTACTTCGACCCACTTAGGCTCAGGACTGAGGCACACGCTATGCCAATGCTGAGTCATCCACCACATCCGAACAGGGGCTAGGCCCCTCTAGGAACCCCGAGGGGAACCTAGGCCGGGTAACCCCTGAAGTGCTCGCCACTCGACACAAGGTGAGTGAGGAGCACCCAGAGGGACAGTAATATATAGACATACAGTAAGAAACAATGCATAATATATAAGTATAGGTCGAGCACATGGATGGCCGTCTCAGTATCCACTTGACATGTTCAGGTAGCAGGGTCAATGCGGGAGCATGCTCAGAGTCAGAAAGGTCCCTCAGTACAGATTCAAGAGTCCAGTAGATAAGAAAATCAGTTTAGGGGGTCCTAATGTGTAAAAATCGAAGGTTTCTTATAGTTCCTCAATTAGCGGGGAGGGCCTTTTGTGACAGATGCAGAGTCCATAGACGGCAAAAACAATGAGAACTCCATACTCTTCTATTCTCCGAGTGTTGGTTAATGTTCCTCCACTGGAAACTTATCAGAGTTCCGACCCAGAGGGGATCGTGGTGAACATCATCAGTGTTAAACAATTGTGAGTATTCCAAGTAATAGTTATAATAAATCCCAGGGTCCTTGATCCCCGGGGGTCAAGGTAAACGCCATTGGGATTATAATAAGGGTTTGGACAGTTGTTAATAGGCAGGATCTCATCCGGATCCTTAGTCTCACGAGGTTCAAACGGTCAACATCACAAGTGTTAGGGTTAGGGTTAGGGTTAGGGTTAGGTTTGGGTTAGGGTAGGGTAAAAAGAAAAACTGGACGGTCTTAGGGAGCACGGGCCTATCATTCCTGTGTTGAAAGTATAAAACAAAAGAGAGGAAGAAAAACAGAACTACAACAGAGGTTTTGTGAAATAATGTGTGTTTTCTTTTACAGGTGCTGTGTGGTGGTGGCTGAGTGGATGGTGCTGAGAATTGGAGGACCAAGGTAGGTGTGTGTATGGATACATAGCCAGGTAAGTTATGTGTGTGTATATTATTTTTTTGGGTAATGTATGTGTAAGGATATGTATGAGTGTGTATATGTTGAGTGAAGCAGGTCTTGTATGAGATGAAGAGTGTTATGTTTTTTCATTCAGTCCCAGGGGTGTAATTGTGTTTAACTGTGTGATCCATTTTCTTTCGGCGTGTTTCCGCTGTCCACTGGACCACCCGGACCCCGACTCCACACCAGATATGATGAGGTGAGTGACGGGGTGCTCCTGGAAGTGTGTGACGAGTGTTGTTTGTAGGTGTGCCCGTGAGATATTGTATAGGTGTTGTTTGAGCCTAGTGTCTATTGATGAACCGGTTTCTCCTACGTAGTGTTTGTGGCAGAGGGTGCAGGTGATGATGTATACGGCGTTCGAGGTTTGTAAGGTGAGGTTGTCCGGGACTGGAGCTGATGTGTGACTGTGAGGGTTTGTAATGAATTTTCTGTATTTATAATGAAATGTATGAGGTTTGGCTGCTGGAGAGGGCATGGTGCTGAATTTGGTGTGTATGAGTATGTTCTGTAAGCTTTTATTTTTTCTGTATGCCGAAATGATCCTGTAGGGTTTTAGTGCGGGGTATGTGCGTTGAGCTGTGGTGAAGTTTTGTTTGAATGCATGTTGTAGGGGTCGAGTTTTGTGTGAAAATGTGGTGACTAGGGGAATGATTATTAACGGGTCCGTGACGGTGTCTGAGGTGAACGGTGTGCCGGTGTTGGTTGTGGGTGGTGGGGCCGGGGGGGTGAGGGTAGTGGGATTAAAGGGCGGGTCAGCACCCAGTGGGAAACTGGGAAGGGGATTAAAGGTGGGGTGGGGATGGGAAGGTGGGGTGGGTTTAAAGGGCGGGTTAGGAAGGATGGTGGAATTAAAGGGTGGGTCAACACCCCGTGTGGGACTAGGGAGGGGACTAAAGGTGGGGTGGGATTGGGAAGGCAGGGTGGGGTTAAAGGGCGGGTTGGAGGGACTTTTAAAGGGAGGGTTGGGTTTAGGCCTCGGGTTTGAGGGGTTGGGTTTAGGGTTTGGGCCTGGACTGGGTTTAGTCCTAGGTTTAAGGGGAGGGGTGGGGTTACGGGGAGGGTTGGGGTCGGGCGTGGGGTCCGAGGGGTTGGGGTTAGGATGAGGGACCAGGTTGGGTGTAATTCTTGGGGCGGGCAGAGAGGGGTTAAAGGGAAGGTTGGGTTGGGGGTTAAGACGGCGGATGGAATTGAATATGGGGTAGTGACGAGGTGTTGGATGGAGTCCCGCAGCAGGGTCCCGGGAAGGTTCAGGGCTAGGAGGGGGGTTGGGGGAGGATGCAGGATACGGACCCGGTTTAGGGTAAGGGGAGGGATTCGGGGGGGATGGGGAAAGGAGGGAGAGGGACCGTGCTGCGGGTTGTGTATGTACTGATGCTTGTGTTTGGAGTGTAGGATTTGTGTGTAATGCGTGTGCCGTGTGTGTATTGGTTGTGTATGTGTCTTTGTTTGGTGCGGTGGGTGTATGTGTGGGCTGAGTGGGAGAGAGGGCTGCCAAAGTGTCGTTCTTGATTGTGCGCAGAAACCGTTTGGAATATCCCCTGTGCCTAAGTGCGTGAAATAGTGTTGAGATGGCTATGTGTAAATCTTCTTTGTGAGAAGATATTCTATGAAACCGGATTATTTGTGATTTAACTATGCCTTTAAACGTGTGTTTGGGATGGTAACTGTGTTTGTGTAATAGGGCGTGTGTGTCTGTAGGTTTAAAATATACTCGTGTCTGTAATGTCTTATGTGTTGTATTTATCGAGTGAAAATATACAGTGGTGTCCAAAAAGTGAATTTGCTGTGGGTCAATTATGTATTTTACTGTTATTGACGGGTGATGTGAATTGAGTATGCGTATGAATTCCGTGAAATGTTTGATGTCGTGTGGCCATGCTCCTATGATGTCATCTAAAAATCTGTAGTAAAATGATGGTTGTAGTGGACACTTTGACAGCGCTTCTCTCTCCCACTCAGCCATGTATATGTTTGCATAGGCGGGTGCAAACTTTTTGCCCATAGCTGTTCCCGATACCTGTAGATAGTGTTTATTGTTAAATAAAAAGTCATTGCTGTCTAAACTAATTTGGAGTAATTGTAGAATGTCCTGATCCGGTCTATTAGGGTCTGGGTGTTTTTGAAATAATGACTTGACAGCCTGCACACCCATTGTGGTGTTAATGTTGGTGTACAGGCTGTCAACGTCAATGGTGAAGATGTGTGTGTGGGAGGGAACAGCTATGGGCTTGAGCTTCTCCAAGAAATGGTAGGTGTCTTTGAGGTAACTGGGGTGGCGGGTGGATAGGGGGTTGATGTAGTGGTCAATGTATTCCGATATGTTATATGATTCGCTGTTGCAGTCTGAGACTATGGGTCTACCAGGAGGAACTTCAAAGGGAATGGTCCAGGTGTCCGGTTCTTTATGGATCTTAGGGAGTAAGTAAAAAAGTCTCTGTCGTGGTGTGTCTGGTCCGTATAGGTAGTCCCGTTGTTTGGCTGTAATGTATTGTCTGCTGTAAAGTGATTTGATGATAGTCCTGAGTTTAACCTGTGTCTGTGGTTGTATGCTATCCGGTATGATCTTGTAATGTCTGTTGTTGTTTAATTGCCTGTTTGCTTCAAAGATGTACTGATGGTTATCTAAAATGACTATCTTGGATCCTTTGTCCGCTGGTTTGATGACTATGTGTGTGTTGTTTTTAAGTGTTTGTAGTGATTCTCGGAGTGTAGTCGTGAGGTTGTCTGGTCTGTCCGTCTGTGTGTTGTTGTGGTCCCGTAGTGTCCTTCTGTCTGTCTTAATAAGGTGCCTGATATGGTGATCCACCTGGGAGAGTTTGGGCTCCCAGGTGGAGGGCTTGATAAATGGCAGGTGAATGTCATTGTCCGTGAAGTCAAAGTAGTCCAAAATCTTGAGTCGTCTGTGGTATTTGTGAATGTCCCTTTGAAGTTCCTCCTGGTCAAAAGTGGTGGGGCGGGGAACGAAGGTGAGGCCTCTCTCCAGCAGTGCTATTTGTGTTTGTGATGGATGAAATGTTTTGGATAGGTTCAGTATGTTGGAGTTGAGTGGTGGTGGTGCATAAGGGGGCTGAGAGACGGAGAGAGGGGGGGCAGTAGATGTGTGTGTCGTTGATGGGTGAGTGGTGATGTTGGAAGTGTCCGGGTTGTGGGTAGGGGTGATTATAAATTTAGCTGTGCACACCAGTGTGAGAAAATTGCTGTTGCTGTTTCCGGTGTCCAGTGAATGGTGTCCCTAGTGGTGCGGAATGAGTCCTTCGGTATTTCAAAGAGTGTGGGTAGATGTGTGCTGATGTAACCGTTCATTATCTTGATGTTTTGTTTCTGTTGTGGGGTGAGAAGTGGTGAGTGGTTCATGATGGGGACATAGATGGTGGCGTTGGGGAAAGTGCTCTGGGCTTCCTTGTGCATGCTTGCTAACTGTTTCAGTGATGTCTGGTATGGGTCGTGGTCCTTGTTGTTGAGACCCACCGAGAGGACCACCACCTCTGCGTGTGGGTGTATGTCTGTTTTTTCTAGAACCTTTTGGAAATGATAGAAAGTGGCCCCAGGGTAGCTGTCCACCTGTGCCCTAGGGTTCTGGAAGGAGGGGATTCTATTGAGGTTAGAATCCCCAATGAACAGATGGGACTTGGTGCCCTTGATCGTCCAGTCCGCCACCTTGCGTGAGGGGCGAGCTATATGGTAGGAGGGTTTGAATGATGTGTGTGCGTGAGAGGAGGTGGTTTGGCTGTGTGATGGAGGCTGGGGACTATGTGTTGGTTCTAAAGATGTGTGTGCGGAGGCGCCAAGTCGTGGAGAGTCCCCCACAGGCCCCTTGGTAGGGTGGAAAGGGGAGGGCTCAGAGCAGGCTTTCTCCAAAGGTGATTTGCCTTTTAGGTGCCCTTTCATCATTTTAGCCTGCAATGAGGGCCTGTTTTTTGGGGGACTCTCCTGTCTGGCGCCTGGGGAAGGGAAAAAAGAGGGGGTTAATGGGTGTACAGTGATGTTTGGACCAGGTTTCTGAGGGATGGGGGAGGCTGATGAGGGGGAATTTCGGTGACCTACAGGGGAGGGGAAGCTTGTCTCAGTGGAGAAAGCTTCCCGTGTACGTGTTTGTGTGTTAGAGGGGGAGTAGGTGTGTTTTTTGAAATGGGATTGAGTGAGGGACTTAGTGGTTAGTGTGGGGGGAGTCCTGAGTGTGGTGGCCAGAAGGGGGATCTGAGATGTGCGTGCGCCTAAATTAAGTGTGTATTTGTATGTGTGAGCGGCTCTGGGAAGGAGTGGGAATTCTGGGGATATCTGTGTGTTGTGAAAAGAAGTGTCTGTGATGTGTTGTTCGGTGGGTGTTCCTATGTGTGTACTAATTGTTTCTTTTTTTGTAGGTGTGTTTGTAAGTGGCTGAGGTGGCGGTGGAGCTGGCAAGGTGGCGGACTGGACGGTCGGCAAAGGTAGGTGCTGAGTTGTGATCCGGTGTGCAGGTGAAGCTGAAGGCAAGGTGACTGGTTGGAGGACAGGTGATGTTGGAGATTGGGCTACAGGTAAGATGAAATGTGTGGTGCATGACTGTTGAGTTGTTGGGTGTGGTGTAGTACTAGTCGTGTGTATGATGGGTGGCTGTTGTGTGGGTAAATGTGTTGTGGGAGTGGCTACAGGTGTAGGGGCCATGTCCGTTTGTGTAGTAATGAGTGGCTGTTGAGTGACTGTATATGTTATGGTGGTATCTATGTGTTCTGTAAGTAAACATTGGGTTGGTGAGTGTGGTGTACTGTTGTTGGATGTGTGTGTGATAGGTGGCTGTGGAGAGAGTAAGTGTGGTGCAGTGTTGTTGACTGTGTGTGAGACAGGTGACTGTTTGTGGAGTGAGTGCGGTGAAGTGTTTCTGAATGTGTGTGTGATAGGTGGCTGAGATGGTGGGGGTGATGCAGTGTTGTTGGCTGTGTGTGGTGTGTGTTGTGTAGTGTTGTTGGGCGTATGTGGCGTGTGTGTGTGTGATGGTGATGCAATGTTGTTGGCTATGTGTGGTGTGTGTTGTGTAGTGTTGTTGGGCGTATGTGGCGTGTGTGTGTGTGATGCAGTGTTGTTGGCTATGTGTGTTGTGTGTTGTGTAGTATTGTTGGCTGTATGTGATGTGTATGTGTGTGATGGTGATGTAGTGTTGTTGGCTGTGTGTGGTGTGTGTTGTGTAGTATTGTTGGCTGTATGTGGTGTGTATGTGTGTGGTGGTGATGCAATGTTGTTGGCTGTGTGTGGTGTGTGTTGTGTAGTATTGTTGGCTGTACGTGGTGCGTATGTGTGTGGTGGTGATGTAGTGTTGTTGGCTGTGTGTGGTGTGTGTTGTGTAGTATCGTTGGCTGTATGTGGTGTGTGTGCGTGTGCTGGTGATGCAGTATTGTTGGCTGTGTGTGGTATGTGTTGTGTAGTATTGTTGGCTGTATGTGGTGTGTGTGTGTGTGCTGGTGATGCAGTGTTGTTGGCTGTGTGTGGTGTGTGCTGTGTAGTGTTGTTGGCTGCATGTGGTGTGTGTGTGTGTGGTGCAGTGTTCTTGATTATGTGTGGTGTGTGTTGCGTAGTGTTGTTGGCTGTATGTGGTGTGTGTAGTGTAGTGTTGTTAGCTATGTGTGTTGTAGTTTGCTGCTGAAGGAATGGCTGTGGTGTGTGTGGTGTGTGTGGTGTGGTGTCACTAACTGTGTGTATTGTAGATGACTGTTGAAGGGAGGACTGTGTTGTGTGTGGAGTGTGTGTTCTGGGTTGTCGTTGAGGAAGTGACTGTGGTGCATTGTTCTTAGTTGTGTTCACCAGTGGGTGTGATGGAAGGTGGGCTGTATGTGTGACAGGTGGTTGAGATGTAGGTGCCTGTGCTGTAATAGTATGTGTGGAGATGCTGGATGACTGTTGGCTAGGTGTCTGTGATTTAAGTGTGTCTGCATATGTCTTGCGTGGCTGTTGGGTGAATGTGTGTGCTGCAGGGATGGCTATGTGTGCAGTAGTGGTAGTGAATGGCTGATGTACAGATGAATCTGTTGTGAGGGTGACTATGTGTGTAGTGGCTGGCTGTTGAGTGGGTGACTGCGGTGTTGGAGTGGTCCTGTGTGACTGCCCGTGCTGTGTGGCTGAGGGGAGTTGTAGAAGTGTCTCTACTGTTGCAATGGTTGTCTGTGTGAGTCTGTGTGTGTACCTCTTCTGTGCCCACCCCATGGCTATGTGCAATGCAGTGGTGTTGAGTGTGGGTGCTGTCGGAATGAGTGTCTGGATGGTAGTGTTGTAGTGTGTCTGTAAAATGCCCAGGTTATTGTTCATCCATAATGTAGTGTTGTCTGCAACTAAAAGTGTGGTGTGTTCAGTAGGTGAAGAAGGCCTGATAAAAGAAGTGAGTTTCCCCACCTGCCTCATCATGCCTCTTGGGTGGGTCTTTGTTAAAATGGCCGCATTCATGATCTCCCCATGGTGGACTGCCTGTATTATTTTAAAATATAATTTTGCTGCTTGCCTGGTGGCCTCATCCGGTGCCTGACCAGTGGGCAGAGTGCTGTATGTGCTGTGTGTGTAGGTGTTGTGTGTGTCTGCATGGGTGTTATGTGTTTGAGTATTGTGTGATTGCGCATTGGGTGGATGCATTCGTTGTGGATAAGTGTTGTAGGCCTGGGTGTTGTGTGATTGAGTGTTATGTGATGCAGTGTGATGTGGATGAGGGTTACGGGGTTGAGTGTTGTCTGATAGGGTGTTGTGTGCTGGAGTGTGATATGTGTGAGTGTTGTGGCCCTGGGTGTTGTATGTCTGAGTGTGGCGTGGTTGAATGTGTTGTACATGAGTGTTATGTGGGTGAGTGTTGTGTGCATAGATGTTATGTGGATGGATGTTACGGTATTGTGTCTGGATGGAGGGATATGGTGTTCTATTGTATGTGTGTGGTGTTCTAAGTGGTGGATGGATCTGTGGGTGAGTAATGTGTGAATGGAGGCTATGTGCAGCATTATTGCGTGCATAGGTATTGTGTGAATGAATGTTATAGTGTTGTGTCTGAGTGGCAGGGTATGGTGTTCTATTATAGGTGTGTGGTGTTCTAAATGGTGGGTGACTCTGTAAATGTAGAAGTGATGGCAAACCTAACAAAGATGGCCTAGCTACACTGTTAAAACCGCTAACTAAACTGCTGGTGTGTTCTCCTGTCTTAAAACGCACCGCCGGCCTACCTCCCTGAGGGTACATATTTAAAAATCAGAGTGGGGTAATCTGGACAGCTGTGGTGTTTGTTAAAAAGCTGCCCAGACAGGGCCCTTACCGCCTAGTTTTGGGTGTTTCCAGCTGCCAGGGCGTTGGTGGTGGGTTTCCCAGGTCCGGTCCGTCTCCTCCTCTTCACCTCTCCAGGCTCAGGACACAGTGTTTAAGATTCCAGTGGAAATAGTAAAAATTTGTGTTCCTGGTGTAGGTAAAAAGGCCCGGGCCTGTAGATGGATATTAAAAAGAGAAAAAGCAATCCTGGGAAACCTTTGCTGCAGAGAGTCTAAAAAGAGCCCTCCCCAAACTGATTTTAAAATTGTAACTTTATTAAACTTTAAAATCAAATTATCAATGTCCAAACTCAAGGAGATAAAACCAATTGTGCATAAAAAGATAAAACCCGACGTTTAGGGTTAGGGTTAGGGTTAGGGTTAGGGTTAGGTGTGGCAGTAATAACGAGGAAACACCCTGTGGGACCCCAACGGGACCACAGTACAGGTGAGACCCCAATTAGGCACGCGCACCTGAAACCCCACTCACTCCGTCCCCCTGAAATGAATGAATGAGCAGGAGTCTGTTTTATAGGCTCCTCCCTTTCCACTGCCAGACCTATTGACCAATAGGAGTAGCATTAGTAACCCTCAGGGAAACAATTGTCCGAAGACTTTACTACTACCTATTGTTACATAGGATATTCTTCTTGGACGTATTGTTCCTGATGATCCCACGTCCATGACTTGTTTTCTTCTTTCAAACCTGACCCTATTGGCAAATAGGAGCCTATCAGTATTAACAACCCCCAGGGATGACATACTGTTGTCCGAAGACATTAACACTACCCATTGCTAAGGTCATCAGAATAAAAAATATCTTGTGTCCAAGTCTTCATCCAACATCTTGTGTCCAAGTCTTCTTCCAATAACCTGTGTCCAAGTCTTCTTCCAATATCCCGTGTTCAAGTCTTCATCCAACATCCTGTGTCCAAGTCTTCCTCCAAAATCCCGTGTTCAAGTCTTCATCCAACATCCTGTGTCCAAGTCTTCTTCCAATATCCCGTGTTCAAGTCTTCATCCAACATCCTGTGTCCAAGTCTTCTTCCAATATCCTGTGTTCAAGTCTTCATCCAACATCATGTGTCCAAGTCTTCCTCCAAAATCCCGTGTTCAAGTCTTCATCCAACATCCTGTGTCCAAGTCTTCTTCCAATATCCTGTGTTCAAGTCTTCATCCAACATCATGTGTCCAAGTCTTCCTCCAAAATCCCGTGTTCAAGTCTTCATCCAACATCCTGTGTCCAAGTCTTCTTCCAATATCCTGTGTTCAAGTCTTCATCCAACATCCCGTGTCCAAGTCTTCTGTCACTGTCTGGTCTTCTTCTTTCAGACCTAACCTTTTTTGGCAAGTAGGAGCCTATCAGCATTAACATCCCTCAGGGATGACATACTGTTGTCCGAAGACTTTAACACTACCCATTGCTAACACAAGTACAGCTGTCTTAGCGTCTGTCAGTCAAGTAAAAGTGAGAAATAAATCCAAATGTGAATCTAAATTGTGGAAACACATCATCAGTAGTATACCTAGGATCATCGGGCGTTTCGGCCTTCGAAACACTAGACACCCTCCCCATAGGCAGGCCCACCAGGGTTGATCAAATCCCCAGTGTGTGTTTCCAGTCCAATTGGTGAATCAACATATAAATTTGGAAAAATAGTCTGGTCCACAGAAAAACAGTCCATCCTAATGCAGTCTTGAGGTGTAACTGGGGATAATAAAGAAAATACAAGCGGAATACATATACATTTATTAATTAAACAGCCGCCTTGAACCAAAGCGTCTTTACAATAAAAAGTCACTTCACAATAAAACAACATGAATGTCAACAATAATACTTACCAATAAAAAGTCACTTAACAATAAAACAACATGAATGTCAACAATAATACAACATGAATGTCAACAATAATACTTACCTGCGCTGGGAGTAAAAGAGGGTTAGGGTTAGAAGAGAAAGCAAGGAGGGTTAGGTTTAAGACAAGAAAGAGAGAGACCCACCAGGGGCCTAGGGTTGGGGTTAGGATAGGGTGCAGGTGGGGTTAGGGTCGAGAGCAGGAGGGTTGGGTTTAGGTAAGAGAAGGAGAGGGAAATTAAATCAGTGACTCATACAGGGTCGACACCCACAGGGCGAATGACACTGCTGCCCACAGGGCTTGAGTCGAATTCTCCCGCCCAACCCAAAGGAATCAATCCCAGGGGGTGGAAGGCAGAGACAGAGTAGGAAAAGCAGGGAATAGTGAGGAAGATCTGTTTGACCCGGTCCAGAATGATGTGAAAAAATCCTGTAGAAGACTGGAATGAGGAAATCCTGTTTACTTCAGTCCAGAGTGTTGTGAAAAATCTTGTTCAATCTTGTCCAGAGTGTTGTGAAAAATCCAAAAATAGGAGAGTAAGGCCACAGGCCATCTTACAAAAATTGTAGAGTGAACCAAACCTTGTAAAATATCTTCTTGAGGCAATATAGTAAATAAGAGCGGAAATGGAAAGGGGGCAATAGGAGCAAGTAGGGCCAAGGCCCCGGCAGAGTTAGGTGTGGCAGTAATAACGAGGAAACACCCTGTGGGACCCCAACGGGACCACAGTACAGGTGAGACCCCAATTAGGCACGCGCACCTGAAACCCCACTCACTCCGTCCCCCTGAAATGAATGAATGAGCAGGAGTCTGTTTTATAGGCTCCTCCCTTTCCACTGCCAGACCTATTGACCAATAGGAGTAGCATTAGTAACCCTCAGGGAAACAATTGTCCGAAGACTTTACTACTACCTATTGTTACATAGGATATTCTTCTTGGACGTATTGTTCCTGATGATCCCACGTCCATGACTTGTTTTCTTCTTTCAAACCTGACCCTATTGGCAAATAGGAGCCTATCAGTATTAACAACCCCCAGGGATGACATACTGTTGTCCGAAGACATTAACACTACCCATTGCTAAGGTCATCAGAATAAAAAATATCTTGTGTCCAAGTCTTCATCCAACATCTTGTGTCCAAGTCTTCTTCCAATAACCTGTGTCCAAGTCTTCTTCCAATATCCCGTGTTCAAGTCTTCATCCAACATCCTGTGTCCAAGTCTTCCTCCAAAATCCCGTGTTCAAGTCTTCATCCAACATCCTGTGTCCAAGTCTTCTTCCAATATCCCGTGTTCAAGTCTTCATCCAACATCCTGTGTCCAAGTCTTCTTCCAATATCCTGTGTTCAAGTCTTCATCCAACATCATGTGTCCAAGTCTTCCTCCAAAATCCCGTGTTCAAGTCTTCATCCAACATCCTGTGTCCAAGTCTTCTTCCAATATCCTGTGTTCAAGTCTTCATCCAACATCATGTGTCCAAGTCTTCCTCCAAAATCCCGTGTTCAAGTCTTCATCCAACATCATGTGTCCAAGTCTTCCTCCAAAATCCCGTGTTCAAGTCTTCATCCAACATCCTGTGTCCAAGTCTTCTTCCAATATCCTGTGTTCAAGTCTTCATCCAACATCCCGTGTCCAAGTCTTCTGTCACTGTCTGGTCTTCTTCTTTCAGACCTAACCTTTTTTGGCAAGTAGGAGCCTATCAGCATTAACATCCCTCAGGGATGACATACTGTTGTCCGAAGACTTTAACACTACCCATTGCTAACACAAGTACAGCTGTCTTAGCGTCTGTCAGTCAAGTAAAAGTGAGAAATAAATCCAAATGTGAATCTAAATTGTGGAAACACATCATCAGTAGTATACCTAGGATCATCGGGCGTTTCGGCCTTCGAAACACTAGACACCCTCCCCATAGGCAGGCCCACCAGGGTTGATCAAATCCCCAGTGTGTGTTTCCAGTCCAATTGGTGAATCAACATATAAATTTGGAAAAATAGTCTGGTCCACAGAAAAACAGTCCATCCTAATGCAGTCTTGAGGTGTAACTGGGGATAATAAAGAAAATACAAGCGGAATACATATACATTTATTAATTAAACAGCCGCCTTGAACCAAAGCGTCTTTACAATAAAAAGTCACTTCACAATAAAACAACATGAATGTCAACAATAATACTTACCAATAAAAAGTCACTTAACAATAAAACAACATGAATGTCAACAATAATACAACATGAATGTCAACAATAATACTTACCTGCGCTGGGAGTAAAAGAGGGTTAGGGTTAGAAGAGAAAGCAAGGAGGGTTAGGTTTAAGACAAGAAAGAGAGAGACCCACCAGGGGCCTAGGGTTGGGGTTAGGATAGGGTGCAGGTGGGGTTAGGGTCGAGAGCAGGAGGGTTGGGTTTAGGTAAGAGAAGGAGAGGGAAATTAAATCAGTGACTCATACAGGGTCGACACCCACAGGGCGAATGACACTGCTGCCCACAGGGCTTGAGTCGAATTCTCCCGCCCAACCCAAAGGAATCAATCCCAGGGGGTGGAAGGCAGAGACAGAGTAGGAAAAGCAGGGAATAGTGAGGAAGATCTGTTTGACCCGGTCCAGAATGATGTGAAAAAATCCTGTAGAAGACTGGAATGAGGAAATCCTGTTTACTTCAGTCCAGAGTGTTGTGAAAAATCTTGTTCAATCTTGTCCAGAGTGTTGTGAAAAATCCAAAAATAGGAGAGTAAGGCCACAGGCCATCTTACAAAAATTGTAGAGTGAACCAAACCTTGTAAAATATCTTCTTGAGGCAATATAGTAAATAAGAGCGGAAATGGAAAGGGGGCAATAGGAGCAAGTAGGGCCAAGGCCCCGGCAGAGTTAGGTGTGGCAGTAATAACGAGGAAACACCCTGTGGGACCCCAACGGGACCACAGTACAGGTGAGACCCCAATTAGGCACGCGCACCTGAAACCCCACTCACTCCGTCCCCCTGAAATGAATGAATGAGCAGGAGTCTGTTTTATAGGCTCCTCCCTTTCCACTGCCAGACCTATTGACCAATAGGAGTAGCATTAGTAACCCTCAGGGAAACAATTGTCCGAAGACTTTACTACTACCTATTGTTACATAGGATATTCTTCTTGGACGTATTGTTCCTGATGATCCCACGTCCATGACTTGTTTTCTTCTTTCAAACCTGACCCTATTGGCAAATAGGAGCCTATCAGTATTAACAACCCCCAGGGATGACATACTGTTGTCCGAAGACATTAACACTACCCATTGCTAAGGTCATCAGAATAAAAAATATCTTGTGTCCAAGTCTTCATCCAACATCTTGTGTCCAAGTCTTCTTCCAATAACCTGTGTCCAAGTCTTCTTCCAATATCCCGTGTTCAAGTCTTCATCCAACATCCTGTGTCCAAGTCTTCCTCCAAAATCCCGTGTTCAAGTCTTCATCCAACATCCTGTGTCCAAGTCTTCTTCCAATATCCCGTGTTCAAGTCTTCATCCAACATCCTGTGTCCAAGTCTTCTTCCAATATCCTGTGTTCAAGTCTTCATCCAACATCATGTGTCCAAGTCTTCCTCCAAAATCCCGTGTTCAAGTCTTCATCCAACATCCTGTGTCCAAGTCTTCTTCCAATATCCTGTGTTCAAGTCTTCATCCAACATCATGTGTCCAAGTCTTCCTCCAAAATCCCGTGTTCAAGTCTTCATCCAACATCCTGTGTCCAAGTCTTCTTCCAATATCCTGTGTTCAAGTCTTCATCCAACATCCCGTGTCCAAGTCTTCTGTCACTGTCTGGTCTTCTTCTTTCAGACCTAACCTTTTTTGGCAAGTAGGAGCCTATCAGCATTAACATCCCTCAGGGATGACATACTGTTGTCCGAAGACTTTAACACTACCCATTGCTAACACAAGTACAGCTGTCTTAGCGTCTGTCAGTCAAGTAAAAGTGAGAAATAAATCCAAATGTGAATCTAAATTGTGGAAACACATCATCAGTAGTATACCTAGGATCATCGGGCGTTTCGGCCTTCGAAACACTAGACACCCTCCCCATAGGCAGGCCCACCAGGGTTGATCAAATCCCCAGTGTGTGTTTCCAGTCCAATTGGTGAATCAACATATAAATTTGGAAAAATAGTCTGGTCCACAGAAAAACAGTCCATCCTAATGCAGTCTTGAGGTGTAACTGGGGATAATAAAGAAAATACAAGCGGAATACATATACATTTATTAATTAAACAGCCGCCTTGAACCAAAGCGTCTTTACAATAAAAAGTCACTTCACAATAAAACAACATGAATGTCAACAATAATACTTACCAATAAAAAGTCACTTAACAATAAAACAACATGAATGTCAACAATAATACAACATGAATGTCAACAATAATACTTACCTGCGCTGGGAGTAAAAGAGGGTTAGGGTTAGAAGAGAAAGCAAGGAGGGTTAGGTTTAAGACAAGAAAGAGAGAGACCCACCAGGGGCCTAGGGTTGGGGTTAGGATAGGGTGCAGGTGGGGTTAGGGTCGAGAGCAGGAGGGTTGGGTTTAGGTAAGAGAAGGAGAGGGAAATTAAATCAGTGACTCATACAGGGTCGACACCCACAGGGCGAATGACACTGCTGCCCACAGGGCTTGAGTCGAATTCTCCCGCCCAACCCAAAGGAATCAATCCCAGGGGGTGGAAGGCAGAGACAGAGTAGGAAAAGCAGGGAATAGTGAGGAAGATCTGTTTGACCCGGTCCAGAATGATGTGAAAAAATCCTGTAGAAGACTGGAATGAGGAAATCCTGTTTACTTCAGTCCAGAGTGTTGTGAAAAATCTTGTTCAATCTTGTCCAGAGTGTTGTGAAAAATCCAAAAATAGGAGAGTAAGGCCACAGGCCATCTTACAAAAATTGTAGAGTGAACCAAACCTTGTAAAATATCTTCTTGAGGCAATATAGTAAATAAGAGCGGAAATGGAAAGGGGGCAATAGGAGCAAGTAGGGCCAAGGCCCCGGCAGAGTTAGGTGTGGCAGTAATAACGAGGAAACACCCTGTGGGACCCCAACGGGACCACAGTACAGGTGAGACCCCAATTAGGCACGCGCACCTGAAACCCCACTCACTCCGTCCCCCTGAAATGAATGAATGAGCAGGAGTCTGTTTTATAGGCTCCTCCCTTTCCACTGCCAGACCTATTGACCAATAGGAGTAGCATTAGTAACCCTCAGGGAAACAATTGTCCGAAGACTTTACTACTACCTATTGTTACATAGGATATTCTTCTTGGACGTATTGTTCCTGATGATCCCACGTCCATGACTTGTTTTCTTCTTTCAAACCTGACCCTATTGGCAAATAGGAGCCTATCAGTATTAACAACCCCCAGGGATGACATACTGTTGTCCGAAGACATTAACACTACCCATTGCTAAGGTCATCAGAATAAAAAATATCTTGTGTCCAAGTCTTCATCCAACATCTTGTGTCCAAGTCTTCTTCCAATAACCTGTGTCCAAGTCTTCTTCCAATATCCCGTGTTCAAGTCTTCATCCAACATCCTGTGTCCAAGTCTTCCTCCAAAATCCCGTGTTCAAGTCTTCATCCAACATCCTGTGTCCAAGTCTTCTTCCAATATCCCGTGTTCAAGTCTTCATCCAACATCCTGTGTCCAAGTCTTCTTCCAATATCCTGTGTTCAAGTCTTCATCCAACATCATGTGTCCAAGTCTTCCTCCAAAATCCCGTGTTCAAGTCTTCATCCAACATCCTGTGTCCAAGTCTTCTTCCAATATCCTGTGTTCAAGTCTTCATCCAACATCATGTGTCCAAGTCTTCCTCCAAAATCCCGTGTTCAAGTCTTCATCCAACATCCTGTGTCCAAGTCTTCTTCCAATATCCTGTGTTCAAGTCTTCATCCAACATCCCGTGTCCAAGTCTTCTGTCACTGTCTGGTCTTCTTCTTTCAGACCTAACCTTTTTTGGCAAGTAGGAGCCTATCAGCATTAACATCCCTCAGGGATGACATACTGTTGTCCGAAGACTTTAACACTACCCATTGCTAACACAAGTACAGCTGTCTTAGCGTCTGTCAGTCAAGTAAAAGTGAGAAATAAATCCAAATGTGAATCTAAATTGTGGAAACACATCATCAGTAGTATACCTAGGATCATCGGGCGTTTCGGCCTTCGAAACACTAGGGTTAGGGTTAGGGTTAGGGTTAGGTGTGACATTAATAACGAAGAAACACCCTGTGGGACCCCAACGGGACCACAGTACAGGTGAGACCCCAATTAGGCACGCGCACCTGAAACCCCACTCACTCCGTCCCCCTGAAATGAATGAATGAGCAGGAGTCTGTTTTATAGGCTCCTCCCTTTCCACTGCCAGACCTATTGACCAATAGGAGTAGTATTAGGAACCCTCAGGGAAACAATTGTCCGAAGACTTTACTACTACCTATTGTTACATAGGATATTCTTCTTGGACGTATTGTTCCTGATGATCCTATGTCCATGACTTGTTTTCTTCTTTCCAACCTGACCCTATTGGCAAATAGGAGCCTATCAGTATTAACAACCCCCAGGGATGACATACTGTTGTCCGAAGACATTAACACTACCCATTGCCAAGGTCATCAGAATAAAAAAATCTTGTGTCCAAGTCTTCATCCAACATCTTGTGTCCAAGTCTTCTTCCAATAACCTATGTTCAAGTCTTCATCCAACATCCTGTGTCCAAATCTTCTTCCAATATCCTGTGTCCAAGTCTTCTGTCACTGTCTGGTCTTCTTCTTTCAGACCTAACCTTTTTTGGCAAGTAGGAGCCTATCAGCATTAACATCCCTCAGGGATGACATACTGTTGTCCGAAGACTTTAACACTACCCATTGCTAACACAAGTACAGCTGTCTCAGCGTCTGTCAGTCAAGTAAAAGTGAGAAATAAATCCAAATGTGAATCTAAATTGTGGAAACACATCATCAGTAGTATACCTAGGATCATCGGGCGTTTCGGCCTTCGAAACACTAGACACCCTCCCCATAGGCAGGCCCACCAGGGTTGATCAAATCCCCAGTGTGTGTTTCCAGTCCAATTGGTGAATCAACATATAAATTTGGAAAAATAGTCTGGTCCACAGAAAAACAGTCCATCCTAATGCAGTCTTGAGGAGTAACTGGGGATAATAAAGAAAATACAAGCGGAATACATATACATTTATTAATTAAACAGCCGCCTTGAACCAAAGCGTCTTTACAATAAAAAGTCACTTAACAATAAAACAACATGAATGTCAACAATAATACTTACCAATAAAAATAACATGAATGTCAACAATAATACTTACCAATAAAAAGTCACTTAACAATAAAACAACATGAATGTCAACAATAATACAACATGAATGTCAACAATAATACTTACCTGTGCTGGGAGTAAAAGAGGGTTAGGGTTAGAAGAGAAAGCAAGGAGGGTTAGGTTTAAGACAAGAAAGAGAGAGACCCACCAGGGGCCTAGGGTTGGGGTTAGGATAGGGTGCAGGTGGGGTTAGGGTCGAGAGCAGGAGGGTTGGGTTTAGGTAAGAGAAGGAGAGGGAAATTAGATCAGTGACTCATACAGGGTCGACACCCACAGGGCGAATGACACTGCTGCCCACAGGGCTTGAGTCGAATTCTCCCGTCCAGCCCAAAGGAATCAATTCCAGGGGGTGGAAGGCAGAGACGGAGTAGGAAAAGCAGGGAATAGTGAGGAAGATCTGTTTGACCCGGTCCAGAATGATGTGAAAAAATCTTGTAGAAGACTGGAATGAGGAAATCCTGTTTACTTCAGTCCAGAGTGTTGTGAAAAATCTTGTTCAATCTTGTCCAGAGTGTTGTGAAAAATCCAAAAATAGGAGAGTAAGGCCACAGGCCATCTTACAAAAATTGTAGAGTGAACAAAACCTTGTAAAATATCTTCTTGAGGCAATATAGTAAATAAGAGCGGAAATGGAAAAGGGGGCAATAGGAGCAAGTAGGGCCAAGGCCCCGGCAGAGTTAGGTGTGACATTAATAACGAAGAAACACCCTGTGGGACCCCAACGGGACCACAGTACAGGTGAGACCCCAATTAGGCACGCGCACCTGAAACCCCACTCACTCCGTCCCCCTGAAATGAATGAATGAGCAGGAGTCTGTTTTATAGGCTCCTCCCTTTCCACTGCCAGACCTATTGACCAATAGGAGTAGTATTAGGAACCCTCAGGGAAACAATTGTCCGAAGACTTTACTACTACCTATTGTTACATAGGATATTCTTCTTGGACGTATTGTTCCTGATGATCCTATGTCCATGACTTGTTTTCTTCTTTCCAACCTGACCTTATTGGCAAATAGGAGCCTATCAGTATTAACAACCCCCAGGGATGACATACTGTTGTCCGAAGACATTAACACTACCCATTGCCAAGGTCATCAGAATAAAAAAATCTTGTGTCCAAGTCTTCATCCAACATCTTGTGTCCAAGTCTTCTTCCAATAACCTATGTTCAAGTCTTCATCCAACATCCTGTGTCCAAATCTTCTTCCAATATCCTGTGTCCAAGTCTTCTGTCACTGTCTGGTCTTCTTCTTTCAGACCTAACCTTTTTTGGCAAGTAGGAGCCTATCAGCATTAACATCCCTCAGGGATGACATACTGTTGTCCGAAGACTTTAACACTACCCATTGCTAACACAAGTACAGCTGTCTCAGCGTCTGTCAGTCAAGTAAAAGTGAGAAATAAATCCAAATGTGAATCTAAATTGTGGAAACACATCATCAGTAGTATACCTAGGATCATCGGGCGTTTCGGCCTTCGAAACACTAGACACCCTCCCCATAGGCAGGCCCACCAGGGTTGATCAAATCCCCAGTGTGTGTTTCCAGTCCAATTGGTGAATCAACATATAAATTTGGAAAAATAGTCTGGTCCACAGAAAAACAGTCCATCCTAATGCAGTCTTGAGGAGTAACTGGGGATAATAAAGAAAATACAAGCGGAATACATATACATTTATTAATTAAACAGCCGCCTTGAACCAAAGCGTCTTTACAATAAAAAGTCACTTAACAATAAAACAACATGAATGTCAACAATAATACTTACCAATAAAAATAACATGAATGTCAACAATAATACTTACCAATAAAAAGTCACTTAACAATAAAACAACATGAATGTCAACAATAATACAACATGAATGTCAACAATAATACTTACCTGCGCTGGGAGTAAAAGAGGGTTAGGGTTAGAAGAGAAAGCAAGGAGGGTTAGGTTTAAGACAAGAAAGAGAGAGACCCACCAGGGGCCTAGGGTTGGGGTTAGGATAGGGTGCAGGTGGGGTTAGGGTCGAGAGCAGGAGGGTTGGGTTTAGGTAAGAGAAGGAGAGGGAAATTAAATCAGTGACTCATACAGGGTCGACACCCACAGGGCGAATGACACTGCTGCCCACAGGGCTTGAGTCGAATTCTCCCGCCCAACCCAAAGGAATCAATCCCAGGGGGTGGAAGGCAGAGACAGAGTAGGAAAAGCAGGGAATAGTGAGGAAGATCTGTTTGACCCGGTCCAGAATGATGTGAAAAAATCCTGTAGAAGACTGGAATGAGGAAATCCTGTTTACTTCAGTCCAGAGTGTTGTGAAAAATCTTGTTCAATCTTGTCCAGAGTGTTGTGAAAAATCCAAAAATAGGAGAGTAAGGCCACAGGCCATCTTACAAAAATTGTAGAGTGAACCAAACCTTGTAAAATATCTTCTTGAGGCAATATAGTAAATAAGAGCGGAAATGGAAAGGGGGCAATAGGAGCAAGTAGGGCCAAGGCCCCGGCAGAGTTAGGTGTGGCAGTAATAACGAGGAAACACCCTGTGGGACCCCAACGGGACCACAGTACAGGTGAGACCCCAATTAGGCACGCGCACCTGAAACCCCACTCACTCCGTCCCCCTGAAATGAATGAATGAGCAGGAGTCTGTTTTATAGGCTCCTCCCTTTCCACTGCCAGACCTATTGACCAATAGGAGTAGCATTAGTAACCCTCAGGGAAACAATTGTCCGAAGACTTTACTACTACCTATTGTTACATAGGATATTCTTCTTGGACGTATTGTTCCTGATGATCCCACGTCCATGACTTGTTTTCTTCTTTCAAACCTGACCCTATTGGCAAATAGGAGCCTATCAGTATTAACAACCCCCAGGGATGACATACTGTTGTCCGAAGACATTAACACTACCCATTGCTAAGGTCATCAGAATAAAAAATATCTTGTGTCCAAGTCTTCATCCAACATCTTGTGTCCAAGTCTTCTTCCAATAACCTGTGTCCAAGTCTTCTTCCAATATCCCGTGTTCAAGTCTTCATCCAACATCCTGTGTCCAAGTCTTCCTCCAAAATCCCGTGTTCAAGTCTTCATCCAACATCCTGTGTCCAAGTCTTCTTCCAATATCCCGTGTTCAAGTCTTCATCCAACATCCTGTGTCCAAGTCTTCTTCCAATATCCTGTGTTCAAGTCTTCATCCAACATCATGTGTCCAAGTCTTCCTCCAAAATCCCGTGTTCAAGTCTTCATCCAACATCCTGTGTCCAAGTCTTCTTCCAATATCCTGTGTTCAAGTCTTCATCCAACATCATGTGTCCAAGTCTTCCTCCAAAATCCCGTGTTCAAGTCTTCATCCAACATCCTGTGTCCAAGTCTTCTTCCAATATCCTGTGTTCAAGTCTTCATCCAACATCCCGTGTCCAAGTCTTCTGTCACTGTCTGGTCTTCTTCTTTCAGACCTAACCTTTTTTGGCAAGTAGGAGCCTATCAGCATTAACATCCCTCAGGGATGACATACTGTTGTCCGAAGACTTTAACACTACCCATTGCTAACACAAGTACAGCTGTCTTAGCGTCTGTCAGTCAAGTAAAAGTGAGAAATAAATCCAAATGTGAATCTAAATTGTGGAAACACATCATCAGTAGTATACCTAGGATCATCGGGCGTTTCGGCCTTCGAAACACTAGGGTTAGGGTTAGGGTTAGGGTTAGGGTTAGGTTTGGGTTAGGGTAGGGTTAAAAAGAAAAACTGGATGGTCTTAAAAAGCGCGGGCCTATCATTTCTGTGTTTAAAAATATATAAAAAAAGAAAGGAAGGAAAACAGAAGTACAAAAAACGTGTTGTGAAATAATGTGTGTGTTTTCTTTTACAGGTGCTGTGTGGTGATGGCTGAGTGGATGGTGCTGAGGATTGGAGGACCAAGGTAGGTGTTGTTGAGTTTGTTCTTTAGTGTGTAGATCTATGTGCCAGTATGTAAGTGTGTGCGTGTGTATGGATACATAGTCCGGTGAGTTATGTGTGTGTATATTATTTTAAGTAATGTATGCGTAAGAATATGTATGAGTGGGTACATGTATATGTTCCAAAGTGTTGTGAGGTAATGTGTTTGTTCTTTTGCAGGTGCTGTGTGGCAATGGGTGAGTGGATGATACTGATCAAGGTAAGTATTGTTGAAGGTGTAGTCTATTTATGAGTGAAGTAGGTCCTGTATGAGATGAAGAGTGTTATGTTTTTTCATTCAGTCCCAGGGGTGTAATTGTATTTAACTGTGTGATCCATTTTCTTTCGGCATGTTTCCGCTGTCCACTGGACCACCCGGACCCCGACTCCACACCAGATATGATGAGGTGAGTGACGGGGTGCTCCTGGAAGTGTGTGACGAGTGTTGTTTGTAGGTGTGCCCGTGAGATGTTGTACAGATGTTGTTTGAGTCTGGTGTCTATTGAAGAGCCGGTTTCTCCTATATAGTGTTTGTGGCAGAGGGTGCAGGTGATGATGTATACGGCGTTCGAGGTTTGTAAGGTGAGGTTGTCCGGGACCGGAGCTGATGTGTGGCTGTGAGGGTTTGTAATGAATTTTCTGTATTTATAGTGAAGTGTATGAGGTTTGGCTGCTGGAGAGGGCATGGTGCTGAATTTGGTGTGTATGAGTATGTCCTTTAAACTTTTATTTCTTCTGTATGCCGAAATGATCCTGTAGGGTTTTAGTGCGGGGTATGTGCGTTGGGCCGTGGTGAAGTTGTGTTTGAGTGCATGTTGCAGGGGTCGAGTTTTGTGTGAAAATGTGGTGACTAGGGGAATGATTATTAACGGGTCCGTGACGGTGTCTGAGGTGAACGGTGTGCCGGTGTTGGTTGTGGGTGGTGGGGCCAGGGGGGTGAAAACAGAATCCTGAGTATTGTTAAAATCAGGATCGGGAAGGATGGTGGGGTTAAAGGGCGGGTAAACAACCAGTGGGGAATTAGGAAGGGTATTAAAGGTAGGGTGGGGACGGGAAGGCAGGGTGGAATTAAAGGTTAGGGTTAGGGTTAGGGTTAGGGTTAGGGTTAGGGGTTAGGGTTAGGGTTAGGGTTAGGGTTGTAAGTTTGAAATTCCCTATCACCCTGACAGATCCGAAGATCAGCAGAGGTCAGGGTCAGAAGCACGGGCACTTCCATCGCCAAGGATCACCCACAGAGAGAAAAGAGGCTAGGCCTCTCCAGGAACTCCGAGGAGAACCCGGGCCGAGTGCCCCATGGTAGCACGCCGCCTGAACCAGAGAGCAGTGAGTAGGCACTGCGAGCAAAGGTCAGACACATGGATAAACTCCTCCTTATCCAACCAGGCACGTCAACGAGACAGGACTAACCTTATCAGTTACCACGACAGCAAGGACTAAAACAGCTAAAACAAATTATTCCAAGCTAAGAGTATAGAGGTAATAACCAACAGAGAAGGGAGACAGGAAACAGCAGGAAGGGCAGGAACCCAACAAGTCCTAAACGACAGTTGGGAAGCGCCCGAACGTGTGAGGGCGCGTGAGGGCACACAGCACACAGAAGGTAGGAGCCAGAAGACAGAGCATTCACCCGCCGGAGAATATTCACTCAGCAGACAGCAAGAGAGCATTCACATGGCAGTCAGCAGGAGAGTATTCAGACAGCACACGGAGCAGGAAGGCATTCACACAGCAGTCAGACAGCACACCGAGCAGGAGAGCATTCCCACAGCATTCAGACAGCAGACAGCAGGAAGGCATTCATACGACAGACAGCAGGAGAGCATTCACACAGCACACCGAGCAGGAGAGCATTCCCACAGAGCGCAGGAGGTTACCCAGCAACGGCAGCAGGGCTCCCAGCAGGAGGGCACATAGCAGGAGGGCAGGTGGCAGGAGGGAGGGCTGGCTCACAGCAGGCAGAACACGGCCCACAACAGGCAGAACACGGCCCACAACAGGCAGAACACGGCCCACAGCACATTACACCGCAGGAGGCAGGGGTTTGCTGGAGAAGGGGAGAGGTGGGAAGGGGGGAAGGAGGAGGTGGGAAGGGGGGAAGGAGGAGGTGGGAAGGGGGTACCCTATGGTGAACGCCCGAACACGTGTGAGGGCGGGCGTGATTATCGGGGCATGTGGGTGTGGGGGGGGCATATGGGTAGGGCCAGGTGGGCTGGGGTCATGGAGGGGTGCGCGGTCCGGGCTCCCGGGGTAATAGGGGGGGCGCCCGCTTTTCTGTTCCCCCGTGATTATCGGGGCATGTGGGTGTGGGGGGCATATGGGTAGGGCCAGGTGGGCTGGGGTCATGGAGGGGTGCGCGGTCCGGGCTCCCGGGGTAATAGGGGGGGCGCCCGCTTTTCTGTTCCCCCGTGATTATCGGGGCATGTGGGTGTGGGGGGCATATGGGTAGGGCCAGGTGGGCTGGGGTCATGGAGGGGTGCGCGGTCCGGGCTCCCGGGGTAATAGGGGGGGCGCCCGCTTTTCTGTTCCCCCGTGATTATCGGGGCATGTGGGTGTGGGGGGCATATGGGTAGGGCCAGGTGGGCTGGGGTCATGGAGGGGTGCGTGGTCCGGGCTCCCGGGGTAATAGGGGGGGCGCCCGCTTTTCTGTTCCCCCGTGATTATCGGGGCATGTGGGTAGGGACAGGTGTGCTGGGGGGGGGGGGGGGGAAAAGAACTTTATTTTTTTGTTGTCTTTTTGTTGTGTTTCTTAAGTTGTTTTTTAAGGTGGCGGGGAGGAGGGGTGGGTGTCTGGGAGCTGGGGGTGTGTTGGGTTATGGAGGGCTGGGAGCTTGAGAGAAGGGGGGCGAGGGATGGTGCGGAGGGGGTGGGGGTGTTTGAGGAACCAAGAGAGGGAATGGGGGTTAAGGAAGGGCGTTGGGTCCGAGCAGGCGTCCCTGTGGCGCTGGAGGTGGAGGCCCCCGTGTCGAATAGAGGGGACACTAGTTTTAAGAGTTCCTCCTCGATGTTATCCTCATCGAGCGTCCAAGAGGGAGCGAGAGGGGGGGCTAAGGGAAGGGGGCAACGGGGAGGGGAGAGGGAAAGGGATTCAATACTGGACTCCAGGAAGGCAGAGGCGTCCGGGGTCCCAGCAGTGGTGTATGGTGGCGGTTGTTGGACAGGGAAGTCATCGTCCAAAGTGATAGTGGACGTGGTGGTATGGTGGCGGGCCCTAGGGGGGTTGGGAGGTCTCTGCTCTTTAGGCGCTTGTGCCTGTGAGCTGACCTCCTCCACATTAATTGGGCTCCAGTCCAGGTCCATATCCACCGGGGGGGATAGCGGAACCTGGATCTGGGAGGCTGAGAGGGCCTGGGCTGAGGTGGAGGGGTTGGTTGTAGGGGTGGGTGAGGGGAGGACGGGCGTGGCCAGGGCAGTCTCGTCAGAGCCACTTGTGGTGGCTGCTGGCGGGGTTTGGACCTCCATGGGGGTGGGAAGGGGGTCAAACAAGGTTCGGGAGGCTCTGGAGGAGGATGTGTGAGGGGGGGTGGTGGTGGTGGTGGCGTGGGGTTTAACCGTAGCGGCGGACCCAGGGAGAGGGTGAGGGGAGTGGGGGTCTGTGGGATAGATTTCCGCTGGCAGCAGGGACCTGGTGTGCTGCAGGACCCTCTGGGGGATGGGGGCATTGAGGTCCTGCGTGGCCCAACGTACCCCCAGTTCCCAGGAGTCCGACCATGAGCGGTGGATGGGGAACTGGGTCCTGAGGAGGCCGGAGAGTGAGGTGAGGGTGGAGGAGTAGTGGGCGGAGAGGACCTGGTAATTGTGGCGTATCCAGGTAACCGCGTTATTACGCAGTTCCCGTAGGCTCTCCGGAGTGGGGGAGAGTGGGCGGAACTGGGCGGCGTACTCCTCCACCTTGCTGTCATAGCCGGGTGGAGGGATGCCCTCGTTCAAAAACGCCGACACTTGCCCGTGGTGGTAGGCCGTCCTGAGGAGGCGGCAGACTAGTTTGCCCGCCTCCGTGGTTCGCCTGCCGTAGACCTTAAGGGACTGGTGGCGGGAGACCGCGTGCAGGTCTGCGGAGAGGAGGGGGGCGGGGGTGGTGGATGATGACGGGGTGGATGGGGTGGGCCTGACAATTCGGGGCGCCAATGTCCTCAGCGCTGCGGGGGCAGCGGGGGCAGAGGCGGGGGCCGAGGTGCTGCTGCGGCCGGGGGAGCTGGCCGGGGTCTGGGGCGTGGCGGAGGAGCCCAAGGTGGCTCCCGTGCTCGAGAGCGGGACCGGTGTGGTAGGGGTGGCGGTGGACACGGAAGGTGTCCCCGACCCGTGGTGGGTCGGGTTGGGGTTGGGGCCCAGGAGGGGTCGGGGAGTGGAGGAGGGGGGAGGAGGAGGGGGACGGGTGGCCGCCAGCTTAGCCGCATGGTATTTTTGGGCCGGGGTCCTATGTGACCCTCCCCGGCGGCGACGCCTGGAGGGAGGGGGTGTAGAGGTGTATGAGCTGGTGATGTAGGTGGGTCTGGAGAGATGTGGGAACAGAGGGGTGGGGTTGGGGGGGACATTATTGGGGGTCCTCAGGTGACCGGAGGTCTGGTGAGAGGAGGGATGATAAGAGGGTGGGGGGCGGTGGTGGTAGCCCTGCCGTGGGGCGTGATGGCGGAAGGGACCGGGGAGGCTGCCACTGGGGTGCGGTGCGTAGGGGGGATAATAATGGAGATAGGGGTCAGAGGTCATGTAGACCCAGCGGGCACCAGAGTCTGGGTCGTGGGAGGGGGGAGGAGGGGGAAGGTAGGGGTGGGGTCTATAGGGATGGTGGGGGGGATTCTGGGGGGCGTAACGCCACTGGCGAGGAGGAGACATGCTAGTGGGGGGAGGGGGGGGGGGGGGGGGGGGGGGAAAGGGGGGGAGGAGGCGGGGGAGAGGGAAAGAAGGAAGGCAAGACAAGGGGGGTGAAACCAACACAGTGGACTACCAGGCAAGAGAAGAGGCGGATAGCAAAAGTAAAAAACCGGAGGGCCAGAGCGTGTGTGTGTGTGTCACTAAGTGGGTGAGTGAGTGAGTGTGTGTCCTACCTTGCCGAGAAGCTAAGCTGTAAGAAAGAGCTAAAAGGGGCCTGCCTGAAAGATAAGAAGCTATCCTATACTCGGCGATCCGCAGAGTAGAGGTCATCATCGATTGCTGTGGGAGGAAGAGGTTAAGGCACAGAGACACATGAGTGCCATAAACAGTGTCTCAAAGTAGGGGGAGGGGGGGAGAGATGGGAGAGAGAGAGAGAGGGAGAGACAGATGGTCAGATAGAGGTAGAGCAGGATGGAGAGAGGGAGAACGAGAGAGAGGGGCACAGAAGATGAGGCGCTCTTCCGAGCAAACAAAATTTGCAGTTCAAAAATGGAGACCATCGCACTCCGGGTGGGACGCCCTGCGAGCCCCTACCAGAATAAACGGAGCGCGCGCAATGGCCTACTAACCGCGACCGGTTTCGCTCGCAATAAGGGCCGAGCTCTTCAGGCAGTTCCAAATAAAAGGGGTTTAAGCAGGTAAAAAAGGGGCGGTCCTACGACTACGGATCGACAGGGGCAACCCAGGTGACACGGAAATGTTAAAAAATGTTAAAAAAGTTACATTTCCAGGCCACCAGGTGGCCCCTGGTGATCCACCCAAAGCGGTATCGAATTTAATTTGTGTCTAGGGAAAAGATGGGAGGGGGAGAGAGAAAGGAGAGAGGGAGGGGGGGGGGGGGGGGGCAACATTAAGATAACTATGTTAATCTGTAATAGAAAGGGAAAAAAAAAAAAAAAAAAAAAAAAGGAATGTTTAGGGTTAAACCACGGGAGTCCAAATTCAGCACCTGTTTAAAAGGACAGAGAGAGAGAGAGAAGAGAGAGAGAGAGAGAGGGGAATGTGTGTGAAAGAACATGTATATGGTTGTGAGTGTGTGTGCATGTGGGGTGAAGGAAAGGAGGGAGAGAGAAAACAGGGGGGGGGAAAAAGGAAAAACCTGCATATAAATATGCCTGTGTGCTACTCATCTACATGTAGGTCCACATCCAAAAATGTGTGTGTGCACCGGAGTTATCATTATCAAGTGGGTTAAGCTGGTAAGAAGAAACCAGATCCAAGACCGCTAGACTAAGGCGTCTTTTCAGAACAGGGGTCAAGGCAGAGACAGAGGTCAGAGGTCAGAGCAGGATTTAGGTTGAAGGTTGGGAATGGGTGAATGTCAAAAGGTCAAAGTAGGCATGCAGGGAGCGGTTAAGTGTTAGGTACAGCCCAGGATGGTTGAGGTTAGGGTGAGCGAGGAGGTTAGAGGCAGGGACAGAGGTCAGAGCCAGCATGCAGGGAGTGGTTGGGTTTAGATAAGAACAGAAAGGGTCGGGGTTAGGATAAGTTGAGGGTTGGGAGTTAGATAAGAGCAGAAAGGGTTGGGGTCAGGATAAGCTGAGGGTTGGGTTTAGATAAGAACAGAAAGGGTTGGGGTCAGGATAAGTAGAGGGTTGGGTTTAGATAAGAACAGGAAGGGTTGGGGTTAGGATAAGATGAGGGTTGGGTTTAGATAAGAACAGAAAGGGTTGGGGTAAGGATAAGCTGAGGGTTGGGAGTTAGGTAAGAACAGAAAGGGTTGGGGATAGGATAAGCTGAGGGTTGGGAGTTAGGTAAGAACAGAAAGGGTTGGGGATAGGATAAGCTGAGGGTTGGGAATTAGGTAAGAACAGAAAGGGTTGGGATTAGGATGAGCTGAGGGTTGGGAGTTGGAACAGATCTAGCAAAGGTCAAGGCCAGTCAGTAGGAAGTGGTTGGGTTTAGGTAGTAGGGGGGAAAAAAAAGGGGTGTAGGATAAGGCCGAGAGCCAAGGGATTAGTGGGAGTGTGCCAGAGACAGTCAGACACAGACGTGGAAAGAAATGGTAGACTAAGAATGCAGGGAGAGGTGTGTGTGTCTGAGATGGCGTGCGTGTGTGTGTGAGATTAGTGTCTGTAGAGGGTAGAGAGGAGTCAGAGATGGAGGAGAAAACATGGGCAAGAACAACATCACATCACAACAATGTAATACTAATTCTGTGGAAAAGGGGAGAGGGTGTTAATACAACAGGCCTTCAGATTAACCCAGCCCAGTGAGAGAAAAGGAGGAAAGAGAGGGGAGAGGGCCAGCACAGGGGAGGTGTAAGGCCTCAGCTTGCTAAGAGGGGTGGAAGAACCTGGGTGCCCGGAGTGAAAACCCAACAGGTACACACAGAGAGCTTCGGGGGAGAGGGGAATCCTACTGGGGGTTTAAAATCCTAGAGGGGGATATGCTAAACTAGTATGTAGGCATGCTGAGAGTCAAGGCAATGCAAGCACGCATAGACTGCGTTCTACAGTGGGTCCTGAATATGTGGGCTGAAAATCAAAACAATGCCAGCACACATAGTTTCTTTTTTAAAAAAAGGTATGCTGAGAGTCAAGGCAGTGCAGGCGTAAGCCGACCGTAACTGGATAGGTGACAGGAATCCTAGTCAGCGTGAAGAGGAGCAGAGGAGAGCACGAAGGGGGAGAGGGAGGAGACCAGGCCTGCATCAAGCAGGAGTGGACGAGAGCAATGGGAATGTAGATGAGGGATTTAGGACAGGCCCTAATGGCAACTGAGAGCATGGAGGCAGCAGCCCCATGATGGGAAAGAGGAAGGGGGAGAACATAAGGTCCTGACCTTTAGAGGGACAGGGCATCAGTCATAAGGACCAGATTACAGAGAGGATGAGTGGAATTAGAAGGAAGGTAGAGAAGCACATTCGTTTGCTTGCCCGTAGGGCAAGCAAACGGATGGGAATAAAGAGAACTCTCCAATTAAGCCTAAAACGGATTATGACATTGTAATGCTACCTAGGATCAATAGTGTATTAGACTGGGTAATGGTAAATAGGACGAGGCGAGGGGGGGGGGGGGGGGGGGGGGAAATACATTGTCTTGGGGAGGTCAGTGTGGACACAGCAGCCCACCAAAAAAAACAATTTTGGTATGCTAGTGCTTTTAATACGCTAGTGGTAAATTGATATGTACACCTGTAGTCACGGAGTGTAATTATGGTTATGATTAACGGAAAACCCGTGAATAAGCGTGCAGCAACCCTTTTCAGGTGGCACGGGGAAAAAAAGGAACCGCTTCATATTGGCGGAGGGAGTTTAAAGGCCAATTTGGTCAGCGAAGTCAGGTTAGTGGGAGCGGAGGGGAAATTGAAGAGAAAATGGCGGAGGGAGTTTAAAGGTCCCGCTAGTGAGGCTAAGCTAGCGGGGGCCCGAGGGGAACAGTGATATTAACATGTGAATGGACGGGTAATTAAAGCGACAGGGAGGGGGGACACAAGCAATAAGGGCCGCGGTGATATTATGGGATATTCCAACGCGCATAACAGTGGGACATTATTTAAAAGCATCTAAAATCCATACTTACATCAAGGTTAGAAGTGTGGACGGTCAAGGCGAGGACTTTTTCAGGTCGATTCGGCAAAGACGCACGGTGATGGAGGTTTTATTCTTTCAGTTTTTCTCAAGGCTGGGGGACGGTGAAAGTTGGTTAAAACGGGGAAAACCGTCACAAATATTAAGAGACAGGCTAAGGTCATTGAAGGGAATGGGTGTGCAATGTTAAAGAATTGAATAATAATTGATAATTACCAAATTTGGAAATTAATCCAGGCACGGCGTTCTTTCAGGTGTTGTTCGGTAAGGATACAAGCATCGAAAGAACGAAGTAAGGTGCGTGGACGACGAGAGCCAATGGCAGCGCGGGGGGGCGGGAGGTCGGAGAACTTCAAAGAGGGCGACGAGAGAAAGCCGTTTGATTGACAGTAAGAGTACCGGAAGAGACGCGGGGCACAGGAACCCGGAGAAGAAATGCTAGCAACGAAGGGGCTAACGGTGAATTTAGCCGATGGCGAAACAATGCTTAGGAGCGTAAGATTAAATTATTTGGCGACGACATTATTAGTGGAGAGAGTAAAGAGAAGGAATCCGAAGGGAATTGGAAGTGAAAACGTGCATAAATGCACCGTAGCAGAAACGGAGAAATGAATGGGATAATTAACCGGAGGTTTTAGATAGCAGGAACGGAGACCCGAGCACTGACGTCAGAAAGTCTGTCGTCACAGGAGGGGGAATCCCCAGTGAAACCAGCAGCTCAAATGAGCCGTTTGGGGGAGAGGGGGAGAGAGAATATAACTATACAGTGAGGAGAAAAGTCCGTTAATAAAGGAATATGAAAGAGTTACAGTGGAGGAGTATAGGTGTGTGAAGGAATAAAGGGAGTAATGTATAAAAGATACAGAACTCTTGAAAGGAATCGAGTAGAATAGCGCCCGCATTCCTAATGGAAGAATTAGAGGCACAACACTAAAGAACATGAGAGGAATAAACGCTCAGAAAAAAATCCATATAAAACATTAAAGGGCCCGTAGTCAGTAAATCAGTGGTTGTGATATAATGATCCTGATAATCAGTAATGGATGAGTGTAATCATTGGAAAGCATGTAGTAAATAGTAGTGCCAATAAGAGGTGAACAGAGATGCCAGTCAAGTCTAAGTATGATGATTCAAACCGTACACAGAGAAATAATTATCTAGGCAGTACCAGGCGCAGCGACCCGAAATGGACAGCAAGTGGCAAACGGTGTGTTTGGACGTGGCAGAGGGCCTACAGGAGAAGGTCTGGTGAGGGTGCATGGGAAATGAACGTGGGATATCACCAGTACCAATGATCCAAGTGTATTCAGACATGACAGATAATAATCAACAACAACAATAATAGTGACAAATAACACCACAAGTGCAGGGAGGCAAACCAAAAGTCAGTGGACCGCAGAACATGCATGCACAATGACATAACCAGGTTTATAAGCACAATGTGGAGTGGGTGCTGCAGGAGAGATCACAGAGGAATGCCCGGGGGGTGAGGGGGCAGTATCCGAGTCCAGCAGCAGCTAAGGTGGCCCATTGGAATTATTAAGAGTTCAGTGTGAGGCGCAGAGCAGGCGGTCTGGGAGGGGGAGGGGTGTGTGCCACCGATCCCTAGTCAGGACGTGACGTCCCTCTCCTTGGTCCCGTCCGCATCAGCAGGGGGAACGCCTTTCCCTAGGGTCTGGGCGAGGGTTCTGGAGGGGGGGATCTGGAAGGACGGCTAACAACACGTCCCACTGCTCCCCTGCCTGGCATCTGCCAAGGGGGCAGGCGGCATCGGGGGAGAGGGGAAAAAAAAACACAGGGATGAGGGTCAAACAGGGGCACTGGAATAACAGTGAAGTGTGTAATGGAGGTGGGAGAAACAGGGAGAGGAGCGATCCGTTCTATCCTAGAAGGGGTAACTAAAACTACCTGTCCGTGGCATGCCCTCTGACAGGGCCTGAGCCCATCAGGGCCGCTCAGCCCCGGAGACAGGCTGGTGTGCCGTCACGATCAGGTGGAGAGCGGACAAACGCCGTGCAACGCAACTCAGGATCCGTCTGTGGTAGAAGGGGAAGGGGGGTGAGTGACATGCCTACATCTACATCCACATAAACTGACACCTGACAAGCTAAAAGGGCAGAGGTGCTACCACGACAGATCTTCTGATGGTAGAGCCAAACTGCGTCCAAGTACCGACCACCACCACCCTGAGAGGTTCCCCCAAAACGTGAGTCTGATCGGCCCATTCGTCGATGCCTCAGATATCACCGTCAGGTGTTCCCCCAGGAACGTTTGAGCAAAGGGGAAACGTCAGGGACAGCTCAAATCGTGGAAGGAGCGAGGACGGGGAGACCAGACGCGTAGCACGCGATCAATGGCGGTGTATTTTAACCCTTCATAGGAAGTACTATCTCTCCCCGTACAGAAGGCTCAGCATCAGACTAAGTGCAAGAGAGAAAGCGACAACCGGGGTGTTGGAACACCATAACGTTGTGAGGCTAATCATACTGCCGGAGAGGTCACAGTATGATCCCCCAGAACATCGGATGCAGAGGGGCGAGCGGTCGACCGCCAGTACCCACTACCAGAGGAGGCCTACACTGGTAATGTTGGTTTTTTGGACAGGACGCTCGCTCCACTCTGCGGACACGTGGGAGAGGGGTGACGCTCCATGAGGCGTCGGGCCCCTATGGGCTCGTGGTGCTGTGCGGGGCTCCCCCTCCCCAGGGAGGGGGGGAGGAGAGAGCCCCCTAGTGGACAGAGAAAGAGTGAGAGGCAGAGACTAAAGGACAGGAGAGGAGTGCCTAACAGGCAAGGGGTCCCCCAGGGTGGAGGGGACCCCTCTAGAGAGAAGGGCATGTTATAGGTGGGAGTCAGGTTATATCGGGAGGCCCATTGATCCCCTAAGTGCTGGTTGGGTTGAGTAAAAGTAAGGGGGATAAGAGGGACAAAGGCCACGGAGGAGGGAGGAGGTGTCAACCAGGGTCACCCAGACCCCGTCAATCCGGGTTAAGCCCCGAGGGGGGCCCCATTTAACACTACTGTCCTTGTTAACAATGATGGCAACGGTATAATACTCCTATTTTTCTATTTTTACACCAGCAGGGATCATCCCGATTATATAACCTGAGTTCCTTGCGTAATTAACTGAATTTTAGTTAGTTCAATTTTAAGTAAAAGCCCACCCGTTAGGTCTCCAATCCAGCCACGAGGATGAGGCAGAGAGAGTGAAAGGCGGGAGTTGTCCCTACACTTACATCACTGAAACACCGGTTGCCTCGTTGAGTCAATCTCATGAGGCCTACCATCACTCAAAGCCCTTTTTGGGAGGAATAGTGAATTGGGGGAAGGCACCAAAAGGGGACCAGGGCATTAATAGTACTCTTTGTTAGTCATCTAAAAGGAGGGGGGGATGATGATGAGTTGTTTTCTAGTTTGAAGGCTATGGACGGATGTGACAGATGGGGGGATAATGACAATATGGAGGGGGGATATCTAAGCACCACTGACCACGCGTCTCCGACCGGGGTAAACCAAGCACTCGATAGAAAGGACAGAAGTATCTAGTCCCTGGACTGAGTTGCGTTGCATAGGGAGGGCGCGGTGGAGGGAGGAGGTGCGAGTCTACCAGGGGTTCCGACGTGCCCCTGAGGGGTAAATCGTTGGCATCTCTGAGTGGCATGAAACCAAGGTCCTGTAGGCTTAGGCCGGTAAGGGGTGTAAGTTTGAAATTCCCTATCACCCTGACAGATCCGAAGATCAGCAGAGGTCAGGGTCAGAAGCACGGGCACTTCCATCGCCAAGGATCACCCACAGAGAGAAAAGAGGCTAGGCCTCTCCAGGAACTCCGAGGAGAACCCGGGCCGAGTGCCCCATGGTAGCACGCCGCCTGAACCAGAGAGCAGTGAGTAGGCACTGCGAGCAAAGGTCAGACACATGGATAAACTCCTCCTTATCCAACCAGGCACGTCAACGAGACAGGACTAACCTTATCAGTTACCACGACAGCAAGGACTAAAACAGCTAAAACAAATTATTCCAAGCTAAGAGTATAGAGGTAATAACCAACAGAGAAGGGAGACAGGAAACAGCAGGAAGGGCAGGAACCCAACAAGTCCTAAACGACAGTTGGGAAGCGCCCGAACACGGCCGGAGGCCGTGTGAGGGCGCGTGAGGGCACACAGCACACAGAAGGTAGGAGCCAGAAGACAGAGCATTCACCCGCCGGAGAATATTCACTCAGCAGACAGCAAGAGAGCATTCACATGGCAGTCAGCAGGAGAGTATTCAGACAGCACACGGAGCAGGAAGGCATTCACACAGCAGTCAGACAGCACACCGAGCAGGAGAGCATTCCCACAGCATTCAGACAGCAGACAGCAGGAAGGCATTCATACGACAGACAGCAGGAGAGCATTCACACAGCACACCGAGCAGGAGAGCATTCCCACAGAGCGCAGGAGGTTACCCAGCAACGGCAGCAGGGCTCCCAGCAGGAGGGCACATAGCAGGAGGGCAGGTGGCAGGAGGGAGGGCTGGCTCACAGCAGGCAGAACACGGCCCACAACAGGCAGAACACGGCCCACAACAGGCAGAACACGGCCCACAGCACATTACACCGCAGGAGACAGGGGTTTGCTGGAGAAGGGGAGAGGTGGGAAGGGGGGAAGGAGGAGGTGGGAAGGGGGGAAGGAGGAGGTGGGAAGGGGGTACCCTATGGTGAACGGGCGTGATTATCGGGGCATGTGGGTGTGGGGGGGGCATATGGGTAGGGCCAGGTGGGCTGGGGTCATGGAGGGGTGCGCGGTCCGGGCTCCCGGGGTAATAGGGGGGGCGCCCGCTTTTCTGTTCCCCCGTGATTATCGGGGCATGTGGGTGTGGGGGGCATATGGGTAGGGCCAGGTGGGCTGGGGTAGTGGGGGGGGGGGGGGGGGGGGGGCGGGGGGGGCGCGCGCGGGCTCCCAGGGTAATATGAGGGGCGCCCGCTTTTAAGTTGGCTTGGGCTTAGGCGACTATGGGAGGGGTGCTGTTGGGGGAAGGACGTTGAGACCATCAGGGAAGAATGAGGATAGTCTCCACATCCATTTTCGTTGACAAGCACGACGTTGTAGGGGTGTCCAGTCGGGTTTGTGGTCTAAGCCTGACATGCGTAGAGAGTCAACCCCATGTCGAAGGAAATGGGGGACAAGGTGCGCATCAAGATGGCGGTGGTTATTGATATGGTACAGGTGCTGGGTGAGGCGCGCCTGTAGGGAAATGGTGGTCTCTCCCACATAGCGTAGACCGCACGCAGTGCAGAGAATAAGGTAGACCGCGTTGTGTGTAGTGGGGAGTAGGGGAGGGATATTGAGGGAGACCTCGAGGACCGGGCAGTGGACCGTGTTGATGGGTAGGAAGTGTGCGGGTGGCTGTCTGGGTGGGGGGGCGACGAGGGGCTGTAGGCGACTGCGGACCAGGAGGTCGCCTAGACTGCGATTTCTGCGGTAGGCCGAGATGAGGGATAAATCCTCCAGCGTGCCTGAGCCTTTGAGGTGTGTATGGAGGTTGCGCTTGAACCTCTGGGTGAGGAGACAGCTACGACGGCTGAAGGTGGTAACTAGGGGGACGTTCGGGGTGTTTCTACGGGGGCGGGTGTCGAGGAAGGTGTGGAGGGACTGCCTGAGGAGGTGGCGTGGGTAACCCCTCTGAGAGAGGACCTGGAAAAGGGTGTGTGAGGCCGTTAGAAAGTCACTGCGTCGTGTGCAGATTCTGTGGAACCGCAGTAACTGCGACTTGACCAGCCCAGGGAACGTATGTTTGGGGTGGTAGCTGTCAGTGTGTAGTAGGGCATGTGTGTCAGTGTCTTTAAAGAACACTTTCACGTCTAGGCGGTGGGACGTGGGAAAGTCCGGGCCTTTAAAGGTGGTGGTGTCCAAGAAATCCATGCTGGTGTCATGGAGGACGTGTTTGACTTTGATGGAGGCGTGGTGGGAGTTGAGAACCTTCACAAAGGTGAAGAAGTCCTCCCTAGGGTGAGGCCACACTCCCCAGATGTCATCCAAGTAGCGGAGGTAGTGGGAGGGTTGGAGGGGGCATTTGGGCAGGGCTTCCGCTTCCCACCTAGCCATGTAAATGTCTGCATAGGCAGGAGCGAATTTCTTTCCCATAGCAACGCCCTTGAGCTGGAGATAGTGCTTACCATTGAACTCAAAGTCATTCTTGGTAAGAGCAATCTCCAGCAGTTGCATAATGTACCTATCAGGGCGGCCGTCCTTGGGGTGCAGCGAGAGCATTCGTTGGATCGCTCGCAAACCCTCAGGGGCCTCGATATTGGTATAGAGACTGTCGACGTCCATGGAGAAGAGGAGGTCGGTGTTATTGAGATGGGCCGCCTTGACTTTGGTTATAAAGTCGTACGTATCTTTGACGTAGCTGGGGTGCAGGTGGGACAGTGGGTTAAGGAAGGAATCGATGTACTCAGAGATACCGTAGGTTTCGCTGCCGCAGTCGGAGACGATCGGTCTACCGGCAGGGATGAGGAAGGGGACCGGCCAGGAGGCTGGGTCCTTATGGATCTTGGGGAGGAGGTAAAACCTCCTTGGTTTGGGTTCACCCTCGCCCATGAGGTACAACCGCTGTCTAGGTACCAAATGGCCCAGTCTCACCAGGCGTGCGAGAATCCGGTTGATCTCGTCAGCCGTGGTGGTGTATAAAGGCTCATCGAGCACGCGGTAGTACTCGGGCATGTTGAGTTGTCTCTCCGCCTCTTGGATATAGTGCAGACGGTCCATAATGACCACAGCGGACCCCTTATCGGCCGGCTTGAAGACTAAATGTGCATCCTGACGCAATAGTCTAAGGGCTTCTACCTCATCACTGGTGAGGTTGGGGGCGTCGACCAGGCCACCGGGGAGGGAGTCAGCCGATTTGAGATCGGCCACAACCAGTCCGTGGATAACGGGGGGTAGCTGGTCGTTTTTGGGTGTCCAGGAGGATTTGGGGAGGAAACGCGGACGATCGGCGGGGTCCGAGCGTTCTCTGTCTTCGAAGAAGGCAGCTAGTTTGATCCTACGGTGGTAGGCCGCAATGTCCTGGCACATAGATTGTTGGCCGCTGTGAGAGATATTAAGGGTGGGGATAAAGGAGAGGCCCTTAACGAGAAGGGCGGCCTGGGCATGTGAGGGTCTGAATCGAAGGGAGAGGTTAATCAGGCCTTTTCTGTTGTCAGGGGCTTGGTCAGAGGGATCGACCAAATTGAGGAATTTAGACCAATGTTTGAGAATGGCCCGGGCTGTAGGGGCAGACCAGTGTACATGGTCTGCCTCAGTGTGAAATAGGTTTGAGGGGAGGAGAGGGATGGAAGTAGTGTGCAAGGCCAAAAAGTTATTGAGGCCTAGGATAACATTGTGTTCATCCTGTGGTAGGTCGGGGTCGGCGTTGATGAGGGGGACCACTATGGAGGCATGTGGGAAAGTGGCCGTGGCTTGCGTAAGCATCTCGCGTGCCTGTTTGAGAGATGCCTCAAGGGTCAGAGATCGGTTTTTTAAGCCAAAGGCCAAGACAGCCTGCTTGACGTGTGTGGCAGGGGTCAGGACTCTGTTAAGGATACCCGTGGCGCGGCCTAAAGTGGCTCCCGGATAGCAATCAACTTGGACATGGCTGAAGGGGACGGGTGGGAGTCGATGGAGGTTGGAATCCCCCATTATGACTGTACTCCTGGTGGGTGTCAGGGACCAATTAAGCTTGCACCCTCTATGTTGGTGGCAAGTGTATAAGGGAAGCGGACGCGCTGCAACAGCGCGCGTCGCCGTCTCAGTAGAAGGTGACACAGCGGTGGTGGGGTGGAAGGGAGGAGGGGAAGAGGGGTGTATACGTGGAGTGGTCGTTCTGGGGTCTGGGTTGGGTTCGTGGCGGTGGAGGAAATTTTGGGCATGGTCGGTGGTGCGGGACATACTGTGATAGGGGGAGGGAAACTAGTAGGAGAAGGGGGAAGAAAACAACAAGACCAGGGTGGTGAAACCAACACAAGGGTGATGAAGAAAACAAGGCGGACTACCAGGCAAGAGAGGAGGCGAATAGCAAAAGTAAAAAACCGGTGGGCCAGAGTGCGTGCGTGTGTGTGTGTCACTAAGTGGGTAAGTGAGTGAGTGAGTGAGTGAGTGTGTGTCCTACCTTGCCGAGAAGCTAAGCTGTAAGAAAGAGCTAAAAGGGGCCTGCCTGAAAGATAAGAAGCTATCCTATACTCGGCGATCCGCAGAGTAGAGGTCATCATCGATTGCTGTGGGAGGAAGAGGTTAAGGCACAGAGACACATGAGTGCCATAAACAGTGTCTCAAAGTAGGGGGAGGGGGGGAGAGAGAGAGAGAGAGAGGGAGAGAGAGAGGGAGAGACAGGTGGTCAGATAGAGGTAGAGCAGGATGGAGAGAGGGAGAACGAGAGAGAGGGGCACAGAAGATGAGGCGCTCTTCCGAGCAAACAAAATTTGCAGTTCAAAAATGGAGACCATCGCACTCCGGGTGGGACGCCCTGCGAGCCCCTACCAGAATAAACGGAGCGCGCGCAATGGCCTACTAACCGCGACCGGTTTCGCTCGCAATAAGGGCCGAGCTCTTCAGGCAGTTCCAAATAAAAGGGGTTTAAGCAGGTAAAAAAGGGGCGGTCCTACGACTACGGATCGACAGGGGCAACCCAGGTGACACGGAAATGTGAAAAAATGTTAAAAAAGTTACATTTCCAGGCCACCAGGTGGCCCCTGGTGATCCACCCAAAGCGGTATCGAATTTAATTTGTGTCTAGGGAAAAGATGGGAGGGGGAGAGAGAAAGGAGAGAGGGAGGGGGGGGGGGGGGGGGGGGGCAACATTAAGATAACTATGTTAATCTGTAATAGAAAGGGGAAAAAAAAAAAAAAAAAAGGAATGTTTAGGGTTAAACCACGGGAGTCCAAATTCAGCACCTGTTTAAAAGGACAGAGAGAGAGAGAGAAGAGAGAGAGAGAGAGAGAGGGGAATGTGTGTGAAAGAATATGTATATGGTTGTGAGTGTGTGTGCATGTGGGGTGAAGGAAAGGAGGGAGAGAGAAAACAGGGGGGGGAAAAAAGGAAAAACCTGCATATAAATATGCCTGTGTGCTACTCATCTACATGTAGGTCCACATCCAAAAATGTGTGTGTGCACCGGAGTTATCATTATCAAGTGGGTTAAGCTGGTAAGAAGAAACCAGATCCAAGACCGCTAGACTAAGGCGTCTTTTCAGAACAGGGGTCAAGGCAGAGACAGAGGTCAGAGGTCAGAGCAGGATTTAGGTTGAAGGTTGGGAATGGGTGAATGTCAAAAGGTCAAAGTAGGCATGCAGGGAGCGGTTAAGTGTTAGGTACAGCCCAGGATGGTTGAGGTTAGGGTGAGCGAGGAGGTTAGAGGCAGGGACAGAGGTCAGAGCCAGCATGCAGGGAGTGGTTGGGTTTAGATAAGAACAGAAAGGGTCGGGGTTAGGATAAGTTGAGGGTTGGGAGTTAGATAAGAGCAGAAAGGGTTGGGGTCAGGATAAGCTGAGGGTTGGGTTTAGATAAGAACAGAAAGGGTTGGGGTCAGGATAAGCAGAGGGTTGGGTTTAGATAAGAACAGAAAGGGTTGGGGTTAGGATAAGATGAGGGTTGGGTTTAGATAAGAACAGAAAGGGTTGGGGTTAGGATAAGCCGAGAGTTGGGGGTTAGGTAAGAACAGAAAGGGTTGGGGTAAGGATAAGCTGAGGGTTGGGAGTTAGGTAAGAACAGAAAGGGTTGGGGATAGGATAAGCTGAGGGTTGGGAATTGGGTAAGAACAGAAAGGGTTGGGATTAGGATGAGCTGAGGGTTGGGAGTTGGAACAGATCTAGCAAAGGTCAAGGCCAGTCAGTAGGAAGTGGTTGGGTTTAGGTAGTAGGGGGAAAAAAAAGGGGGTGTAGGATAAGGCCGAGAGCCAAGGGATTAGTGGGAGTGTGCCAGAGACAGTCAGACACAGACGTGGAAAGAAATGGTAGACTAAGAATGCAGGGAGAGGTGTGTGTGTCTGAGATGGCGTGCGTGTGTGTGTGAGATTAGTGTCTGTAGAGGGTAGAGAGGAGTCAGAGATGGAGGAGAAAACATGGGCAAGAACAACATCACATCACAACAATGTAATACTAATTCTGTGGAAAAGGGGAGAGGGTGTTAATACAACAGGCCTTCAGATTAACCCAGCCCAGTGAGAGAAAAGGAGGAAAGAGAGGGGAGAGGGCCAGCACAGGGGAGGTGTAAGGCCTCAGCTTGCTAAGAGGGGTGGAAGAACCTGGGTGCCCGGAGTGAAAACCCAACAGGTACACACAGAGAGCTTCGGGGGAGAGGGGAATCCTACTGGGGGTTTAAAATCCTAGAGGGGGATATGCTAAACTAGTATGTAGGTATGCTGAGAGTCAAGGCAATGCAAGCACGCATAGACTGCGTTCTACAGTGGGTCCTGAATATGTGGGCTGAAAATCAAAACAATGCCAGCACACATAGATACTCCAAGGGGGTTCTTTTTTTAAAAAAAGTATGCTGAGAGTCAAGGCAGTGCAGGCGTAAGCCGACCGTAACTGGATAGGTGACAGGAATCCTAGTCAGCGTGAAGAGGAGCAGAGGAGAGCATGAAGGGGGAGAGGGAGGAGACCAGGCCTGCATCAAGCAGGAGTGGACGAGAGCAATGGGAATGTAGATGAGGGATTCAGGACAGGCCCTAATGGCAACTGAGAGTATGGAGGCAGTAGCCCCATGATGGGAAAGAGGAAGGGGGAGAACATAAGGTCCTGACCTTTAGAGGGACAGGGCATCAGTCATAAGGACCAGATTACAGAGAGGATGAGTGGAATTAGAAGGAAGGTAGAGAAGCATATTCGTTTGCTTGCCCGTAGGGCAAGCAAACGGATGGGAATAAAGAGAACTCTCCAATTAAGCCTAAAACGGATTATGACATTGTAATGCTACCTAGGATCAATAGTGTATTAGACTGGGTAATGGTAAATAGGACGAGGCGAGGGGGGGGGGGGGGGGGGGGGAAATACATTGTCTTGGGGAGGTCAGTGTGGACACAGCAGCCCACCAAAAAAACAATTTTGGTATGCTAGTGCTTTTAATACGCTAGTGATAAATTGATATGTACACCTGTAGTCACGGAGTGTAATTATGGTTATGATTAACGGAAAAACCGTGAATAAGCGTGCAGCAACCCTTTTCAGGTGGCACGGGGGAAAAAAGGAACCGCTTCATATTGGCGGAGGGAGTTTAAAGGCCAATTTGGTCAGCGAAGTCAGGTTAGTGGGAGCGGAGGGGAAATTGAAGAGAAAATGGCGGAGGGAGTTTAAAGGTCCCGCTAGTGAGGCTAAGCTAGCGGGGGCCCGAGGGGAACAGTGATATTAACATGTGAATGGACGGGTAATTAAAGCGACAGGGAGGGGGGACACAAGCAATAAGGGTTAGGGTTAGGGTTAGGGTTAGGGTTAGGGTTGGTTAGGGTTAGGGTTAGGGTTAGGGTTAGGGTTAGGGTTAGGTTTGGGTTAGGGTAGGGTTAAAAAGAAAAACTGGATGGTCTTAAAAAGCGCGGGCCTATCATTTCTGTGTTTAAAAATATATAAAAAAAGAAAGGAAGGAAAACAGAAGTACAAAAAACGTGTTGTGAAATAATGTGTGTGTTTTCTTTTACAGGTGCTGTGTGGTGATGGCTGAGTGGATGGTGCTGAGGATTGGAGGACCAAGGTAGGTGTTGTTGAGTTTGTTCTTAAGTGTGTAGATCTATGTGCCAGTATGTAAGTGTGTGCGTGTGTATGGATACATAGTCCGGTGAGTTTATGTGTGTGTATATTATTTTAAGTAATGTATGCGTAAGAATATGTATGAGTGGGTACATGTATATGTTCCAAAGTGTTGTGAGGTAATGTGTTTGTTCTTTTGCAGGTGCTGTGTGGCGATGGATGAGTGGATGATACTGATCAAGGTAAGTATTGTTGAAGGTGTAGTCTATTTATGAGTGAAGTAGGTCCTGTATGAGATGAAGAGTGTTATGTTTTTTCATTCAGTCCCAGGGGTGTAATTGTATTTAACTGTGTGATCCATTTTCTTTCGGCGTGTTTCCGCTGTCCACTGGACCACCCGGACCCCGACTCCACACCAGATATGATGAGGTGAGTGACGGGGTGCTCCTGGAAGTGTGTGACGAGTGTTGTTTGTAGGTGTGCCCGTGAGATGTTGTACAGATGTTGTTTGAGTCTGGTGTCTATTGAAGAGCCGGTTTCTCCTATATAGTGTTTGTGGCAGAGGGTGCAGGTGATGATGTATACGGCGTTCGAGGTTTGTAAGGTGAGGTTGTCCGGGACCGGAGCTGATGTGTGGCTGTGAGGGTTTGTAATGAATTTTCTGTATTTATAGTGAAGTGTATGAGGTTTGGCTGCTGGAGAGGGCATGGTGCTGAATTTGGTGTGTATGAGTATGTCCTTTAAACTTTTATTTCTTCTGTATGCCGAAATGATCCTGTAGGGTTTTAGTGCGGGGTATGTGCGTTGGGCCGTGGTGAAGTTGTGTTTGAGTGCATGTTGCAGGGGTCGAGTTTTGTGTGAAAATGTGGTGACTAGGGGAATGATTATTAACGGGTCCGTGACGGTGTCTGAGGTGAACGGTGTGCCGGTGTTGGTTGTGGGTGGTGGGGCCAGGGGGGTGAAAACAGAATCCTGAGTATTGTTAAAATCAGGATCGGGAAGGATGGTGGGGTTAAAGGGCGGGTAAACAACCAGTGGGGAATTAGGAAGGGTATTAAAGGTAGGGTGGGGACGGGAAGGCAGGGTGGAATTAAAGGTAGAGTGGGAATGGGAAGGCAGGGTGGGGTTAAAGGGCGGGTTGAAGGGACCTTTAAAGGGAGGGTTGGGTTTGGGCCTAGGGTTAAGGGGAGGGGTGGGGTTACAGGGAGGGTTGGGGTTGGGTATGGGGTCGGAGGGAGGGTTGGGTTTAGGCCTAGGGTTAAAGGGAGGGGTGGGGTTACAAGGAAGGGGATTAAAGATAGGGTGGGAATGGGAAGGCAGGGTGGGGTTAGAGGGCGGGTTGAAGGGACTTTTAAAGGGAGGGTTGGGTTTGGGCCTAGGGTTAAAGGGAGGGGTGGGGTTACAGGGAGGGTTGGGGTTGGGTATGGGGTCGGAGGGACTTTTAAAGGGAGGGTTGGGTTTAGGCCTAGGGTTAAGGGGAGGGGTGTGGTTACAGGGAGGGTTGGGGTTGGGTATGGGGTCTGAGGGGTTGGGGTTAGGATGAGGGACCAGGTTGGGTGTAGCTCTTGGGGCGGGCAGAGAGGGGTTAAAGGGAGGGGTGGGGTTACAGGGAGGGTTGGGGTTGGGCGTGGGGTCCGAGGGGTTGGGGTTAGGGTGAGGGACCAGGTTGGGTGTAGTTATTGGGGCGGGCAGAGTGGGGTTAAAGGGAAGGTTGGGTTGGGGTTTAAGACGGCGGATGGAATTGAAGATGGGGTAGTGACGGGGTGTTGGATGAGGTCCCGCAGCAGGGTCCCGGTTAGGGTTAGGGTTAGGGTTAGGGTTAGGGTTAGGGTTAGGTGTGACATTAATAACGAAGAAACACCCTGTGGGACCCCAACGGGACCACAGTACAGGTGAGACCCCAATTAGGCACGCGCACCTGAAACCCCACTCACTCCGTCCCCCTGAAATGAATGAATGAGCAGGAGTCTGTTTTATAGGCTCCTCCCTTTCCACTGCCAGACCTATTGACCAATAGGAGTAGTATTAGGAACCCTCAGGGAAACAATTGTCCGAAGACTTTACTACTACCTATTGTTACATAGGATATTCTTCTTGGACGTATTGTTCCTGATGATCCTATGTCCATGACTTGTTTTCTTCTTTCCGACCTGACCCTATTGGCAAATAGGAGCCTATCAGTATTAACAACCCCCAGGGATGACATACTGTTGTCCGAAGACATTAACACTACCCATTGCCAAGGTCATCAGAATAAAAAAATCTTGTGTCCAAGTCTTCATCCAACATCTTGTGTCCAAGTCTTCTTCCAATAACCTATGTTCAAGTCTTCATCCAACATCCTGTGTCCAAATCTTCTTCCAATATCCTGTGTCCAAGTCTTCTGTCACTGTCTGGTCTTCTTCTTTCAGACCTAACCTTTTTTGGCAAGTAGGAGCCTATCAGCATTAACATCCCTCAGGGATGACATACTGTTGTCCGAAGACTTTAACACTACCCATTGCTAACACAAGTACAGCTGTCTCAGCGTCTGTCAGTCAAGTAAAAGTGAGAAATAAATCCAAATGTGAATCTAAATTGTGGAAACACATCATCAGTAGTATACCTAGGATCATCGGGCGTTTCGGCCTTCGAAACACTAGACACCCTCCCCATAGGCAGGCCCACCAGGGTTGATCAAATCCCCAGTGTGTGTTTCCAGTCCAATTGGTGAATCAACATATAAATTTGGAAAAATAGTCTGGTCCACAGAAAAACAGTCCATCCTAATGCAGTCTTGAGGAGTAACTGGGGATAATAAAGAAAATACAAGCGGAATACATATACATTTATTAATTAAACAGCCGCCTTGAACCAAAGCGTCTTTACAATAAAAAGTCACTTAACAATAAAACAACATGAATGTCAACAATAATACTTACCAATAAAAATAACATGAATGTCAACAATAATACTTACCAATAAAAAGTCACTTAACAATAAAACAACATGAATGTCAACAATAATACAACATGAATGTCAACAATAATACTTACCTGTGCTGGGAGTAAAAGAGGGTTAGGGTTAGAAGAGAAAGCAAGGAGGGTTAGGTTTAAGACAAGAAAGAGAGAGACCCACCAGGGGCCTAGGGTTGGGGTTAGGATAGGGTGCAGGTGGGGTTAGGGTCGAGAGCAGGAGGGTTGGGTTTAGGTAAGAGAAGGAGAGGGAAATTAGATCAGTGACTCATACAGGGTCGACACCCACAGGGCGAATGACACTGCTGCCCACAGGGCTTGAGTCGAATTCTCCCGTCCAGCCCAAAGGAATCAATTCCAGGGGGTGGAAGGCAGAGACAGAGTAGGAAAAGCAGGGAATAGTGAGGAAGATCTGTTTGACCCGGTCCAGAATGATGTGAAAAAATCCTGTAGAAGACTGGAATGAGGAAATCCTGTTTACTTCAGTCCAGAGTGTTGTGAAAAATCTTGTTCAATCTTGTCCAGAGTGTTGTGAAAAATCCAAAAATAGGAGAGTAAGGCCACAGGCCATCTTACAAAAATTGTAGAGTGAACAAAACCTTGTAAAATATCTTCTTGAGGCAATATAGTAAATAAGAGCGGAAATGGAAAAGGGGGCAATAGGAGCAAGTAGGGCCAAGGCCCCGGCAGAGTTAGGTGTGACATTAATAACGAAGAAACACCCTGTGGGACCCCAACGGGACCACAGTACAGGTGAGACCCCAATTAGGCACGCGCACCTGAAACCCCACTCACTCCGTCCCCCTGAAATGAATGAATGAGCAGGAGTCTGTTTTATAGGCTCCTCCCTTTCCACTGCCAGACCTATTGACCAATAGGAGTAGTATTAGGAACCCTCAGGGAAACAATTGTCCGAAGACTTTACTACTACCTATTGTTACATAGGATATTCTTCTTGGACGTATTGTTCCTGATGATCCTATGTCCATGACTTGTTTTCTTCTTTCCGACCTGACCCTATTGGCAAATAGGAGCCTATCAGTATTAACAACCCCCAGGGATGACATACTGTTGTCCGAAGACATTAACACTACCCATTGCCAAGGTCATCAGAATAAAAAAATCTTGTGTCCAAGTCTTCATCCAACATCTTGTGTCCAAGTCTTCTTCCAATAACCTATGTTCAAGTCTTCATCCAACATCCTGTGTCCAAATCTTCTTCCAATATCCTGTGTCCAAGTCTTCTGTCACTGTCTGGTCTTCTTCTTTCAGACCTAACCTTTTTTGGCAAGTAGGAGCCTATCAGCATTAACATCCCTCAGGGATGACATACTGTTGTCCGAAGACTTTAACACTACCCATTGCTAACACAAGTACAGCTGTCTCAGCGTCTGTCAGTCAAGTAAAAGTGAGAAATAAATCCAAATGTGAATCTAAATTGTGGAAACACATCATCAGTAGTATACCTAGGATCATCGGGCGTTTCGGCCTTCGAAACACTAGACACCCTCCCCATAGGCAGGCCCACCAGGGTTGATCAAATCCCCAGTGTGTGTTTCCAGTCCAATTGGTGAATCAACATATAAATTTGGAAAAATAGTCTGGTCCACAGAAAAACAGTCCATCCTAATGCAGTCTTGAGGAGTAACTGGGGATAATAAAGAAAATACAAGCGGAATACATATACATTTATTAATTAAACAGCCGCCTTGAACCAAAGCGTCTTTACAATAAAAAGTCACTTAACAATAAAACAACATGAATGTCAACAATAATACTTACCAATAAAAATAACATGAATGTCAACAATAATACTTACCAATAAAAAGTCACTTAACAATAAAACAACATGAATGTCAACAATAATACAACATGAATGTCAACAATAATACTTACCTGTGCTGGGAGTAAAAGAGGGTTAGGGTTAGAAGAGAAAGCAAGGAGGGTTAGGTTTAAGACAAGAAAGAGAGAGACCCACCAGGGGCCTAGGGTTGGGGTTAGGATAGGGTGCAGGTGGGGTTAGGGTCGAGAGCAGGAGGGTTGGGTTTAGGTAAGAGAAGGAGAGGGAAATTAGATCAGTGACTCATACAGGGTCGACACCCACAGGGCGAATGACACTGCTGCCCACAGGGCTTGAGTCGAATTCTCCCGTCCAGCCCAAAGGAATCAATTCCAGGGGGTGGAAGGCAGAGACAGAGTAGGAAAAGCAGGGAATAGTGAGGAAGATCTGTTTGACCCGGTCCAGAATGATGTGAAAAAATCCTGTAGAAGACTGGAATGAGGAAATCCTGTTTACTTCAGTCCAGAGTGTTGTGAAAAATCTTGTTCAATCTTGTCCAGAGTGTTGTGAAAAATCCAAAAATAGGAGAGTAAGGCCACAGGCCATCTTACAAAAATTGTAGAGTGAACAAAACCTTGTAAAATATCTTCTTGAGGCAATATAGTAAATAAGAGCGGAAATGGAAAAGGGGGCAATAGGAGCAAGTAGGGCCAAGGCCCCGGCAGAGTTAGGTGTGACATTAATAACGAAGAAACACCCTGTGGGACCCCAACGGGACCACAGTACAGGTGAGACCCCAATTAGGCACGCGCACCTGAAACCCCACTCACTCCGTCCCCCTGAAATGAATGAATGAGCAGGAGTCTGTTTTATAGGCTCCTCCCTTTCCACTGCCAGACCTATTGACCAATAGGAGTAGTATTAGGAACCCTCAGGGAAACAATTGTCCGAAGACTTTACTACTACCTATTGTTACATAGGATATTCTTCTTGGACGTATTGTTCCTGATGATCCTATGTCCATGACTTGTTTTCTTCTTTCCGACCTGACCCTATTGGCAAATAGGAGCCTATCAGTATTAACAACCCCCAGGGATGACATACTGTTGTCCGAAGACATTAACACTACCCATTGCCAAGGTCATCAGAATAAAAAAATCTTGTGTCCAAGTCTTCATCCAACATCTTGTGTCCAAGTCTTCTTCCAATAACCTATGTTCAAGTCTTCATCCAACATCCTGTGTCCAAATCTTCTTCCAATATCCTGTGTCCAAGTCTTCTGTCACTGTCTGGTCTTCTTCTTTCAGACCTAACCTTTTTTGGCAAGTAGGAGCCTATCAGCATTAACATCCCTCAGGGATGACATACTGTTGTCCGAAGACTTTAACACTACCCATTGCTAACACAAGTACAGCTGTCTCAGCGTCTGTCAGTCAAGTAAAAGTGAGAAATAAATCCAAATGTGAATCTAAATTGTGGAAACACATCATCAGTAGTATACCTAGGATCATCGGGCGTTTCGGCCTTCGAAACACTAGACACCCTCCCCATAGGCAGGCCCACCAGGGTTGATCAAATCCCCAGTGTGTGTTTCCAGTCCAATTGGTGAATCAACATATAAATTTGGAAAAATAGTCTGGTCCACAGAAAAACAGTCCATCCTAATGCAGTCTTGAGGAGTAACTGGGGATAATAAAGAAAATACAAGCGGAATACATATACATTTATTAATTAAACAGCCGCCTTGAACCAAAGCGTCTTTACAATAAAAAGTCACTTAACAATAAAACAACATGAATGTCAACAATAATACTTACCAATAAAAATAACATGAATGTCAACAATAATACTTACCAATAAAAAGTCACTTAACAATAAAACAACATGAATGTCAACAATAATACAACATGAATGTCAACAATAATACTTACCTGTGCTGGGAGTAAAAGAGGGTTAGGGTTAGAAGAGAAAGCAAGGAGGGTTAGGTTTAAGACAAGAAAGAGAGAGACCCACCAGGGGCCTAGGGTTGGGGTTAGGATAGGGTGCAGGTGGGGTTAGGGTCGAGAGCAGGAGGGTTGGGTTTAGGTAAGAGAAGGAGAGGGAAATTAGATCAGTGACTCATACAGGGTTAGGGTTAGGGTTAGGGTTAGGGTTAGGGTTAGGTGTGGCAGTAATAACGAGGAAACACCCTGTGGGACCCCAACGGGACCACAGTACAGGTGAGACCCCAATTAGGCACGCGCACCTGAAACCCCACTCACTCCGTCCCCCTGAAATGAATGAATGAGCAGGAGTCTGTTTTATAGGCTCCTCCCTTTCCACTGCCAGACCTATTGACCAATAGGAGTAGCATTAGTAACCCTCAGGGAAACAATTGTCCGAAGACTTTACTACTACCTATTGTTACATAGGATATTCTTCTTGGACGTATTGTTCCTGATGATCCCATGTCCATGACTTGTTTTCTTCTTTCAAACCTGACCCTATTGGCAAATAGGAGCCTATCAGTATTAACAACCCCCAGGGATGACATACTGTTGTCCGAAGACATTAACACTACCCATTGCTAAGGTCATCAGAATAAAAAATATCTTGTGTCCAAGTCTTCATCCAACATCTTGTGTCCAAGTCTTCTTCCAATAACCTGTGTCCAAGTCTTCTTCCAATATCCCGTGTTCAAGTCTTCATCCAACATCCTGTGTCCAAGTCTTCCTCCAAAATCCCGTGTTCAAGTCTTCATCCAACATCCTGTGTCCAAGTCTTCTTCCAATATCCCGTGTTCAAGTCTTCATCCAACATCCTGTGTCCAAGTCTTCTTCCAATATCCTGTGTTCAAGTCTTCATCCAACTTCATGTGTCCAAGTCTTCCTCCAAAAGGGTTAGGGTTAGGGTTAGGGTTAGGGTTAGGTTTGGGTTAGGGTAGGGTTAAAAGAAAAACTGGACGGTCTTAAGGAGCACGGGCCTATCATTCCTGTGTTATAAAAAATAAAAAAAATATAAAAAATAAGAATTGTATATACCAAAAGAAAGGAAGGAAAGCAGAAATACAAAAACAAGTGTTGTGAAATAATGTGCGTGTTTTCTTTTACAGGTGCTGTGTGGTGGTGACTGAGTAGATTGTGCTGAGGACGGAGGACCAAGGTAGGTGTTGTTGAATTTGTTCTTTAGTGTGTAGATCTATGTGCCAGTATGTAAGTGTGTGCGTGTGTATGGATACATAGCCAGGTAAGTTATGTGTGTGTGTATTATACTGTTTTAGGTGGTGTATGTATGAGTGTGTACATGTATATGTTCCAAAGTGTTGTGTTAGGGTTAGGGTTAGGGTTTAGGGTTAGGGTTTAGGGTTAGGGTTAGGGTTAGGGTTAGGGTTAGGGTTTAGGGTTAGGGTTAGGGTTAGGGTTAGGGTTAGGTGTGACATTAATAACGAAGAAACACCCTGTGGGACCCCAACGGGACCACAGTACAGGTGAGACCCCAATTAGGCACGCGCACCTGAAACCCCACTCACTCCGTCCCCCTGAAATGAATGAATGAGCAGGAGTCTGTTTTATAGGCTCCTCCCTTTCCACTGCCAGACCTATTGACCAATAGGAGTAGTATTAGGAACCCTCAGGGAAACAATTGTCCGAAGACTTTACTACTACCTATTGTTACATAGGATATTCTTCTTGGACGTATTGTTCCTGATGATCCTATGTCCATGACTTGTTTTCTTCTTTCCAACCTGACCCTATTGGCAAATAGGAGCCTATCAGTATTAACAACCCCCAGGGATGACATACTGTTGTCCGAAGACATTAACACTACCCATTGCCAAGGTCATCAGAATAAAAAAATCTTGTGTCCAAGTCTTCATCCAACATCTTGTGTCCAAGTCTTCTTCCAATAACCTATGTTCAAGTCTTCATCCAACATCCTGTGTCCAAATCTTCTTCCAATATCCTGTGTCCAAGTCTTCTGTCACTGTCTGGTCTTCTTCTTTCAGACCTAACCTTTTTTGGCAAGTAGGAGCCTATCAGCATTAACATCCCTCAGGGATGACATACTGTTGTCCGAAGACTTTAACACTACCCATTGCTAACACAAGTACAGCTGTCTCAGCGTCTGTCAGTCAAGTAAAAGTGAGAAATAAATCCAAATGTGAATCTAAATTGTGGAAACACATCATCAGTAGTATACCTAGGATCATCGGGCGTTTCGGCCTTCGAAACACTAGACACCCTCCCCATAGGCAGGCCCACCAGGGTTGATCAAATCCCCAGTGTGTTTCCAGTCCAATTGGTGAATCAACATATAAATTTGGAAAAATAGTCTGGTCCACAGAAAAACAGTCCATCCTAATGCAGTCTTGAGGTGTAACTGGGGATAATAAAGAAAATACAAGCGGAATACATATACATTTATTAATTAAACAGCCGCCTTGAACCAAAGCGTCTTTACAATAAAAAGTCACTTCACAATAAAACAACATAAATGTCAACAATAATACTTACCAATAAAAAGTCACTTCACAATAAAACAACATGAATGTCAACAATAATACAACATGAATGTCAACAACAATACTTACCTGCGCTGGGAGTAAAAGAGGGTTAGGGTTAGAAGAGAAAGCAAGGAGGGTTAGGTTTAAGACAAGAAAGAGAGAGACACCCACCAGGGGCCTAGGGTTGGGGTTAGGATAGGGTGCAGGTGGGGTTAGGGTCGAGAGCAGGAGGGTTGGGTTTAGGTAAGAGAAGGAGAGGGAAATTAAATCAGTGACTCATACAGGGTCGACACCCACAGGGCGAATGACACTGCTGCCCACAGGGCTCGAGTCGAATTCTCCCGCCCAGCCCAAAGGAATCAATCCCAGGGGGTGGAAGGCAGAGACAGAGTAGGAAAAGCAGGGAATAGTGAGGAAGATCTGTTTGACCCGGTCCAGAATGATGTGAAAAAATCCTGTAGAAGACTGGAATGAGGAAATCCTGTTTACTTCAGTCCAGAGTGTTGTGAAAAATCTTGTTCAATCTTGTCCAGAGTCTTGTGAAAAATCCCAAAATAGGAGAGTAAGGCCACAGGCCATCTTACAAAAATTGTAGAGTGAACCAAACCTTGTAAAATATCTTCTTGAGGCAATATAGTAAATAAGAGCGGAAATGGAAAGGGGGCAATAGGAGCAAGTAGGGCCAAGGCCCCGGCAGAGTTAGGTGTGGCAGTAATAACGAGGAAACACCCTGTGGGACCCCAACGGGACCACAGTACAGGTGAGACCCCAATTAGGCACGCGCACCTGAAACCCCACTCACTCCGTCCCCCTGAAATGAATGAATGAGCAGGAGTCTGTTTTATAGGCTCCTCCCTTTCCACTGCCAGACCTATTGACCAATAGGAGTAGCATTAGTAACCCTCAGGGAAACAATTGTCCGAAGACTTTACTACTACCTATTGTTACATAGGATATTCTTCTTGGACGTATTGTTCCTGATGATCCCATGTCCATGACTTGTTTTCTTCTTTCAAACCTGACCCTATTGGCAAATAGGAGCCTATCAGTATTAACAACCCCCAGGGATGACATACTGTTGTCCGAAGACATTAACACTACCCATTGCTAAGGTCATCAGAATAAAAAATATCTTGTGTCCAAGTCTTCATCCAACATCTTGTGTCCAAGTCTTCTTCCAATAACCTGTGTCCAAGTCTTCTTCCAATATCCCGTGTTCAAGTCTTCATCCAACATCCTGTGTCCAAGTCTTCCTCCAAAATCCCGTGTTCAAGTCTTCATCCAACATCCTGTGTCCAAGTCTTCTTCCAATATCCCGTGTTCAAGTCTTCATCCAACATCCTGTGTCCAAGTCTTCTTCCAATATCCTGTGTCCAAGTCTTCATCCAACATCTTGTGTCCAAGTCTTCTTCCAATAACCTGTGTCCAAGTCTTCTTCCAATATCCCGTGTTCAAGTCTTCATCCAACATCCTGTGTCCAAGTCTTCCTCCAAAATCCCGTGTTCAAGTCTTCATCCAACATCCTGTGTCCAAGTCTTCTTCCAATATCCCGTGTTCAAGTCTTCATCCAACATCCTGTGTCCAAGTCTTCTTCCAATATCCTGTGTTCAAGTCTTCATCCAACATCATGTGTCCAAGTCTTCCTCCAAAAGGGTTAGGGTTAGGGTTAGGGTTAGGGTTAGGTTTGGGTTAGGGTAGGGTTAAAAGAAAAACTGGACGGTCTTAAGGAGCACGGGCCTATCATTCCTGTGTTATAAAAAATAAAAAAAATATAAAAAATAAGAATTGTATATACCAAAAGAAAGGAAGGAAAGCAGAAATACAAAAACAAGTGTTGTGAAATAATGTGCGTGTTTTCTTTTACAGGTGCTGTGTGGTGGTGACTGAGTAGATTGTGCTGAGGACGGAGGACCAAGGTAGGTGTTGTTGAATTTGTTCTTTAGTGTGTAGATCTATGTGCCAGTATGTAAGTGTGTGCGTGTGTATGGATACATAGCCAGGTAAGTTATGTGTGTGTGTATTATACTGTTTTAGGTGGTGTATGTATGAGTGTGTACATGTATATGTTCCAAAGTGTTGTGTTAGGGTTAGGGTTAGGGTTTAGGGTTAGGGTTTAGGGTTAGGGTTAGGGTTAGGGTTAGGGTTAGGGTTAGGGTTTAGGGTTAGGGTTAGGGTTAGGGTTAGGGTTAGGTGTGACATTAATAACGAAGAAACACCCTGTGGGACCCCAACGGGACCACAGTACAGGTGAGACCCCAATTAGGCACGCGCACCTGAAACCCCACTCACTCCGTCCCCCTGAAATGAATGAATGAGCAGGAGTCTGTTTTATAGGCTCCTCCCTTTCCACTGCCAGACCTATTGACCAATAGGAGTAGTATTAGGAACCCTCAGGGAAACAATTGTCCGAAGACTTTACTACTACCTATTGTTACATAGGATATTCTTCTTGGACGTATTGTTCCTGATGATCCTATGTCCATGACTTGTTTTCTTCTTTCCAACCTGACCCTATTGGCAAATAGGAGCCTATCAGTATTAACAACCCCCAGGGATGACATACTGTTGTCCGAAGACATTAACACTACCCATTGCCAAGGTCATCAGAATAAAAAAATCTTGTGTCCAAGTCTTCATCCAACATCTTGTGTCCAAGTCTTCTTCCAATAACCTATGTTCAAGTCTTCATCCAACATCCTGTGTCCAAATCTTCTTCCAATATCCTGTGTCCAAGTCTTCTGTCACTGTCTGGTCTTCTTCTTTCAGACCTAACCTTTTTTGGCAAGTAGGAGCCTATCAGCATTAACATCCCTCAGGGATGACATACTGTTGTCCGAAGACTTTAACACTACCCATTGCTAACACAAGTACAGCTGTCTCAGCGTCTGTCAGTCAAGTAAAAGTGAGAAATAAATCCAAATGTGAATCTAAATTGTGGAAACACATCATCAGTAGTATACCTAGGATCATCGGGCGTTTCGGCCTTCGAAACACTAGACACCCTCCCCATAGGCAGGCCCACCAGGGTTGATCAAATCCCCAGTGTGTTTCCAGTCCAATTGGTGAATCAACATATAAATTTGGAAAAATAGTCTGGTCCACAGAAAAACAGTCCATCCTAATGCAGTCTTGAGGTGTAACTGGGGATAATAAAGAAAATACAAGCGGAATACATATACATTTATTAATTAAACAGCCGCCTTGAACCAAAGCGTCTTTACAATAAAAAGTCACTTCACAATAAAACAACATAAATGTCAACAATAATACTTACCAATAAAAAGTCACTTCACAATAAAACAACATGAATGTCAACAATAATACAACATGAATGTCAACAACAATACTTACCTGCGCTGGGAGTAAAAGAGGGTTAGGGTTAGAAGAGAAAGCAAGGAGGGTTAGGTTTAAGACAAGAAAGAGAGAGACACCCACCAGGGGCCTAGGGTTGGGGTTAGGATAGGGTGCAGGTGGGGTTAGGGTCGAGAGCAGGAGGGTTGGGTTTAGGTAAGAGAAGGAGAGGGAAATTAAATCAGTGACTCATACAGGGTCGACACCCACAGGGCGAATGACACTGCTGCCCACAGGGCTCGAGTCGAATTCTCCCGCCCAGCCCAAAGGAATCAATCCCAGGGGGTGGAAGGCAGAGACAGAGTAGGAAAAGCAGGGAATAGTGAGGAAGATCTGTTTGACCCGGTCCAGAATGATGTGAAAAAATCCTGTAGAAGACTGGAATGAGGAAATCCTGTTTACTTCAGTCCAGAGTGTTGTGAAAAATCTTGTTCAATCTTGTCCAGAGTCTTGTGAAAAATCCCAAAATAGGAGAGTAAGGCCACAGGCCATCTTACAAAAATTGTAGAGTGAACCAAACCTTGTAAAATATCTTCTTGAGGCAATATAGTAAATAAGAGCGGAAATGGAAAGGGGGCAATAGGAGCAAGTAGGGCCAAGGCCCCGGCAGAGTTAGGTGTGGCAGTAATAACGAGGAAACACCCTGTGGGACCCCAACGGGACCACAGTACAGGTGAGACCCCAATTAGGCACGCGCACCTGAAACCCCACTCACTCCGTCCCCCTGAAATGAATGAATGAGCAGGAGTCTGTTTTATAGGCTCCTCCCTTTCCACTGCCAGACCTATTGACCAATAGGAGTAGCATTAGTAACCCTCAGGGAAACAATTGTCCGAAGACTTTACTACTACCTATTGTTACATAGGATATTCTTCTTGGACGTATTGTTCCTGATGATCCCATGTCCATGACTTGTTTTCTTCTTTCAAACCTGACCCTATTGGCAAATAGGAGCCTATCAGTATTAACAACCCCCAGGGATGACATACTGTTGTCCGAAGACATTAACACTACCCATTGCTAAGGTCATCAGAATAAAAAATATCTTGTGTCCAAGTCTTCATCCAACATCTTGTGTCCAAGTCTTCTTCCAATAACCTGTGTCCAAGTCTTCTTCCAATATCCCGTGTTCAAGTCTTCATCCAACATCCTGTGTCCAAGTCTTCCTCCAAAATCCCGTGTTCAAGTCTTCATCCAACATCCTGTGTCCAAGTCTTCTTCCAATATCCCGTGTTCAAGTCTTCATCCAACATCCTGTGTCCAAGTCTTCTTCCAATATCCTGTGTTCAAGTCTTCATCCAACATCATGTGTCCAAGTCTTCCTCCAAAAGGGTTAGGGTTAGGGTTAGGGTTAGGTTTGGGTTAGGGTAGGGTTAAAAGAAAAACTGGACGGTCTTAAGGAGCACGGGCCTATCATTCCTGTGTTATAAAAAATAAAAAAAATATAAAAAATAAGAATTGTATATACCAAAAGAAAGGAAGGAAAGCAGAAATACAAAAACAAGTGTTGTGAAATAATGTGCGTGTTTTCTTTTACAGGTGCTGTGTGGTGGTGACTGAGTAGATTGTGCTGAGGACGGAGGACCAAGGTAGGTGTTGTTGAATTTGTTCTTTAGTGTGTAGATCTATGTGCCAGTATGTAAGTGTGTGCGTGTGTATGGATACATAGCCAGGTAAGTTATGTGTGTGTGTATTATACTGTTTTAGGTGGTGTATGTATGAGTGTGTACATGTATATGTTCCAAAGTGTTGTGTTAGGGTTAGGGTTAGGGTTTAGGGTTAGGGTTTAGGGTTAGGGTTAGGGTTAGGGTTAGGGTTTAGGGTTAGGGTTAGGGTTAGGGTTAGGGTTAGGTGTGACATTAATAACGAAGAAACACCCTGTGGGACCCCAACGGGACCACAGTACAGGTGAGACCCCAATTAGGCACGCGCACCTGAAACCCCACTCACTCCGTCCCCCTGAAATGAATGAATGAGCAGGAGTCTGTTTTATAGGCTCCTCCCTTTCCACTGCCAGACCTATTGACCAATAGGAGTAGTATTAGGAACCCTCAGGGAAACAATTGTCCGAAGACTTTACTACTACCTATTGTTACATAGGATATTCTTCTTGGACGTATTGTTCCTGATGATCCTATGTCCATGACTTGTTTTCTTCTTTCCAACCTGACCCTATTGGCAAATAGGAGCCTATCAGTATTAACAACCCCCAGGGATGACATACTGTTGTCCGAAGACATTAACACTACCCATTGCCAAGGTCATCAGAATAAAAAAATCTTGTGTCCAAGTCTTCATCCAACATCTTGTGTCCAAGTCTTCTTCCAATAACCTATGTTCAAGTCTTCATCCAACATCCTGTGTCCAAATCTTCTTCCAATATCCTGTGTCCAAGTCTTCTGTCACTGTCTGGTCTTCTTCTTTCAGACCTAACCTTTTTTGGCAAGTAGGAGCCTATCAGCATTAACATCCCTCAGGGATGACATACTGTTGTCCGAAGACTTTAACACTACCCATTGCTAACACAAGTACAGCTGTCTCAGCGTCTGTCAGTCAAGTAAAAGTGAGAAATAAATCCAAATGTGAATCTAAATTGTGGAAACACATCATCAGTAGTATACCTAGGATCATCGGGCGTTTCGGCCTTCGAAACACTAGACACCCTCCCCATAGGCAGGCCCACCAGGGTTGATCAAATCCCCAGTGTGTTTCCAGTCCAATTGGTGAATCAACATATAAATTTGGAAAAATAGTCTGGTCCACAGAAAAACAGTCCATCCTAATGCAGTCTTGAGGTGTAACTGGGGATAATAAAGAAAATACAAGCGGAATACATATACATTTATTAATTAAACAGCCGCCTTGAACCAAAGCGTCTTTACAATAAAAAGTCACTTCACAATAAAACAACATAAATGTCAACAATAATACTTACCAATAAAAAGTCACTTCACAATAAAACAACATGAATGTCAACAATAATACAACATGAATGTCAACAACAATACTTACCTGCGCTGGGAGTAAAAGAGGGTTAGGGTTAGAAGAGAAAGCAAGGAGGGTTAGGTTTAAGACAAGAAAGAGAGAGACACCCACCAGGGGCCTAGGGTTGGGGTTAGGATAGGGTGCAGGTGGGGTTAGGGTCGAGAGCAGGAGGGTTGGGTTTAGGTAAGAGAAGGAGAGGGAAATTAAATCAGTGACTCATACAGGGTCGACACCCACAGGGCGAATGACACTGCTGCCCACAGGGCTCGAGTCGAATTCTCCCGCCCAGCCCAAAGGAATCAATCCCAGGGGGTGGAAGGCAGAGACAGAGTAGGAAAAGCAGGGAATAGTGAGGAAGATCTGTTTGACCCGGTCCAGAATGATGTGAAAAAATCCTGTAGAAGACTGGAATGAGGAAATCCTGTTTACTTCAGTCCAGAGTGTTGTGAAAAATCTTGTTCAATCTTGTCCAGAGTCTTGTGAAAAATCCCAAAATAGGAGAGTAAGGCCACAGGCCATCTTACAAAAATTGTAGAGTGAACCAAACCTTGTAAAATATCTTCTTGAGGCAATATAGTAAATAAGAGCGGAAATGGAAAGGGGGCAATAGGAGCAAGTAGGGCCAAGGCCCCGGCAGAGTTAGGTGTGGCAGTAATAACGAGGAAACACCCTGTGGGACCCCAACGGGACCACAGTACAGGTGAGACCCCAATTAGGCACGCGCACCTGAAACCCCACTCACTCCGTCCCCCTGAAATGAATGAATGAGCAGGAGTCTGTTTTATAGGCTCCTCCCTTTCCACTGCCAGACCTATTGACCAATAGGAGTAGCATTAGTAACCCTCAGGGAAACAATTGTCCGAAGACTTTACTACTACCTATTGTTACATAGGATATTCTTCTTGGACGTATTGTTCCTGATGATCCCATGTCCATGACTTGTTTTCTTCTTTCAAACCTGACCCTATTGGCAAATAGGAGCCTATCAGTATTAACAACCCCCAGGGATGACATACTGTTGTCCGAAGACATTAACACTACCCATTGCTAAGGTCATCAGAATAAAAAATATCTTGTGTCCAAGTCTTCATCCAACATCTTGTGTCCAAGTCTTCTTCCAATAACCTGTGTCCAAGTCTTCTTCCAATATCCCGTGTTCAAGTCTTCATCCAACATCCTGTGTCCAAGTCTTCCTCCAAAATCCCGTGTTCAAGTCTTCATCCAACATCCTGTGTCCAAGTCTTCTTCCAATATCCCGTGTTCAAGTCTTCATCCAACATCCTGTGTCCAAGTCTTCTTCCAATATCCTGTGTTCAAGTCTTCATCCAACATCATGTGTCCAAGTCTTCCTCCAAAAGGGTTAGGGTTAGGGTTAGGGTTAGGTTTGGGTTAGGGTAGGGTTAAAAGAAAAACTGGACGGTCTTAAGGAGCACGGGCCTATCATTCCTGTGTTATAAAAAATAAAAAAAATATAAAAAATAAGAATTGTATATACCAAAAGAAAGGAAGGAAAGCAGAAATACAAAAACAAGTGTTGTGAAATAATGTGCGTGTTTTCTTTTACAGGTGCTGTGTGGTGGTGACTGAGTAGATTGTGCTGAGGACGGAGGACCAAGGTAGGTGTTGTTGAATTTGTTCTTTAGTGTGTAGATCTATGTGCCAGTATGTAAGTGTGTGCGTGTGTATGGATACATAGCCAGGTAAGTTATGTGTGTGTGTATTATACTGTTTTAGGTGGTGTATGTATGAGTGTGTACATGTATATGTTCCAAAGTGTTGTGTTAGGGTTAGGGTTAGGGTTTAGGGTTAGGGTTTAGGGTTAGGGTTAGGGTTAGGGTTAGGGTTAGGGTTTAGGGTTAGGGTTAGGGTTAGGGTTAGGGTTAGGGTTAGGTGTGACATTAATAACGAAGAAACACCCTGTGGGACCCCAACGGGACCACAGTACAGGTGAGACCCCAATTAGGCACGCGCACCTGAAACCCCACTCACTCCGTCCCCCTGAAATGAATGAATGAGCAGGAGTCTGTTTTATAGGCTCCTCCCTTTCCACTGCCAGACCTATTGACCAATAGGAGTAGTATTAGGAACCCTCAGGGAAACAATTGTCCGAAGACTTTACTACTACCTATTGTTACATAGGATATTCTTCTTGGACGTATTGTTCCTGATGATCCTATGTCCATGACTTGTTTTCTTCTTTCCAACCTGACCCTATTGGCAAATAGGAGCCTATCAGTATTAACAACCCCCAGGGATGACATACTGTTGTCCGAAGACATTAACACTACCCATTGCCAAGGTCATCAGAATAAAAAAATCTTGTGTCCAAGTCTTCATCCAACATCTTGTGTCCAAGTCTTCTTCCAATAACCTATGTTCAAGTCTTCATCCAACATCCTGTGTCCAAATCTTCTTCCAATATCCTGTGTCCAAGTCTTCTGTCACTGTCTGGTCTTCTTCTTTCAGACCTAACCTTTTTTGGCAAGTAGGAGCCTATCAGCATTAACATCCCTCAGGGATGACATACTGTTGTCCGAAGACTTTAACACTACCCATTGCTAACACAAGTACAGCTGTCTCAGCGTCTGTCAGTCAAGTAAAAGTGAGAAATAAATCCAAATGTGAATCTAAATTGTGGAAACACATCATCAGTAGTATACCTAGGATCATCGGGCGTTTCGGCCTTCGAAACACTAGACACCCTCCCCATAGGCAGGCCCACCAGGGTTGATCAAATCCCCAGTGTGTTTCCAGTCCAATTGGTGAATCAACATATAAATTTGGAAAAATAGTCTGGTCCACAGAAAAACAGTCCATCCTAATGCAGTCTTGAGGTGTAACTGGGGATAATAAAGAAAATACAAGCGGAATACATATACATTTATTAATTAAACAGCCGCCTTGAACCAAAGCGTCTTTACAATAAAAAGTCACTTCACAATAAAACAACATAAATGTCAACAATAATACTTACCAATAAAAAGTCACTTCACAATAAAACAACATGAATGTCAACAATAATACAACATGAATGTCAACAACAATACTTACCTGCGCTGGGAGTAAAAGAGGGTTAGGGTTAGAAGAGAAAGCAAGGAGGGTTAGGTTTAAGACAAGAAAGAGAGAGACACCCACCAGGGGCCTAGGGTTGGGGTTAGGATAGGGTGCAGGTGGGGTTAGGGTCGAGAGCAGGAGGGTTGGGTTTAGGTAAGAGAAGGAGAGGGAAATTAAATCAGTGACTCATACAGGGTCGACACCCACAGGGCGAATGACACTGCTGCCCACAGGGCTCGAGTCGAATTCTCCCGCCCAGCCCAAAGGAATCAATCCCAGGGGGTGGAAGGCAGAGACAGAGTAGGAAAAGCAGGGAATAGTGAGGAAGATCTGTTTGACCCGGTCCAGAATGATGTGAAAAAATCCTGTAGAAGACTGGAATGAGGAAATCCTGTTTACTTCAGTCCAGAGTGTTGTGAAAAATCTTGTTCAATCTTGTCCAGAGTCTTGTGAAAAATCCCAAAATAGGAGAGTAAGGCCACAGGCCATCTTACAAAAATTGTAGAGTGAACCAAACCTTGTAAAATATCTTCTTGAGGCAATATAGTAAATAAGAGCGGAAATGGAAAGGGGGCAATAGGAGCAAGTAGGGCCAAGGCCCCGGCAGAGTTAGGTGTGGCAGTAATAACGAGGAAACACCCTGTGGGACCCCAACGGGACCACAGTACAGGTGAGACCCCAATTAGGCACGCGCACCTGAAACCCCACTCACTCCGTCCCCCTGAAATGAATGAATGAGCAGGAGTCTGTTTTATAGGCTCCTCCCTTTCCACTGCCAGACCTATTGACCAATAGGAGTAGCATTAGTAACCCTCAGGGAAACAATTGTCCGAAGACTTTACTACTACCTATTGTTACATAGGATATTCTTCTTGGACGTATTGTTCCTGATGATCCCATGTCCATGACTTGTTTTCTTCTTTCAAACCTGACCCTATTGGCAAATAGGAGCCTATCAGTATTAACAACCCCCAGGGATGACATACTGTTGTCCGAAGACATTAACACTACCCATTGCTAAGGTCATCAGAATAAAAAATATCTTGTGTCCAAGTCTTCATCCAACATCTTGTGTCCAAGTCTTCTTCCAATAACCTGTGTCCAAGTCTTCTTCCAATATCCCGTGTTCAAGTCTTCATCCAACATCCTGTGTCCAAGTCTTCCTCCAAAATCCCGTGTTCAAGTCTTCATCCAACATCCTGTGTCCAAGTCTTCTTCCAATATCCCGTGTTCAAGTCTTCATCCAACATCCTGTGTCCAAGTCTTCTTCCAATATCCTGTGTTCAAGTCTTCATCCAACATCATGTGTCCAAGTCTTCCTCCAAAAGGGTTAGGGTTAGGGTTAGGGTTAGGGTTAGGGTTAGGTTTGGGTTAGGGTAGGGTTAAAAGAAAAACTGGACGGTCTTAAGGAGCACGGGCCTATCATTCCTGTGTTATAAAAAATAAAAAAAATATAAAAAATAAGAATTGTATATACCAAAAGAAAGGAAGGAAAGCAGAAATACAAAAACAAGTGTTGTGAAATAATGTGCGTGTTTTCTTTTACAGGTGCTGTGTGGTGGTGACTGAGTAGATTGTGCTGAGGACGGAGGACCAAGGTAGGTGTTGTTGAATTTGTTCTTTAGTGTGTAGATCTATGTGCCAGTATGTAAGTGTGTGCGTGTGTATGGATACATAGCCAGGTAAGTTATGTGTGTGTGTATTATACTGTTTTAGGTGGTGTATGTATGAGTGTGTACATGTATATGTTCCAAAGTGTTGTGTTAGGGTTAGGGTTAGGGTTTAGGGTTAGGGTTTAGGGTTAGGGTTAGGGTTAGGGTTTAGGGTTAGGGTTAGGGTTAGGGTTAGGGTTAGGGTTAGGGTTAGGTGTGACATTAATAACGAAGAAACACCCTGTGGGACCCCAACGGGACCACAGTACAGGTGAGACCCCAATTAGGCACGCGCACCTGAAACCCCACTCACTCCGTCCCCCTGAAATGAATGAATGAGCAGGAGTCTGTTTTATAGGCTCCTCCCTTTCCACTGCCAGACCTATTGACCAATAGGAGTAGTATTAGGAACCCTCAGGGAAACAATTGTCCGAAGACTTTACTACTACCTATTGTTACATAGGATATTCTTCTTGGACGTATTGTTCCTGATGATCCTATGTCCATGACTTGTTTTCTTCTTTCCAACCTGACCCTATTGGCAAATAGGAGCCTATCAGTATTAACAACCCCCAGGGATGACATACTGTTGTCCGAAGACATTAACACTACCCATTGCCAAGGTCATCAGAATAAAAAAATCTTGTGTCCAAGTCTTCATCCAACATCTTGTGTCCAAGTCTTCTTCCAATAACCTATGTTCAAGTCTTCATCCAACATCCTGTGTCCAAATCTTCTTCCAATATCCTGTGTCCAAGTCTTCTGTCACTGTCTGGTCTTCTTCTTTCAGACCTAACCTTTTTTGGCAAGTAGGAGCCTATCAGCATTAACATCCCTCAGGGATGACATACTGTTGTCCGAAGACTTTAACACTACCCATTGCTAACACAAGTACAGCTGTCTCAGCGTCTGTCAGTCAAGTAAAAGTGAGAAATAAATCCAAATGTGAATCTAAATTGTGGAAACACATCATCAGTAGTATACCTAGGATCATCGGGCGTTTCGGCCTTCGAAACACTAGACACCCTCCCCATAGGCAGGCCCACCAGGGTTGATCAAATCCCCAGTGTGTTTCCAGTCCAATTGGTGAATCAACATATAAATTTGGAAAAATAGTCTGGTCCACAGAAAAACAGTCCATCCTAATGCAGTCTTGAGGTGTAACTGGGGATAATAAAGAAAATACAAGCGGAATACATATACATTTATTAATTAAACAGCCGCCTTGAACCAAAGCGTCTTTACAATAAAAAGTCACTTCACAATAAAACAACATAAATGTCAACAATAATACTTACCAATAAAAAGTCACTTCACAATAAAACAACATGAATGTCAACAATAATACAACATGAATGTCAACAACAATACTTACCTGCGCTGGGAGTAAAAGAGGGTTAGGGTTAGAAGAGAAAGCAAGGAGGGTTAGGTTTAAGACAAGAAAGAGAGAGACACCCACCAGGGGCCTAGGGTTGGGGTTAGGATAGGGTGCAGGTGGGGTTAGGGTCGAGAGCAGGAGGGTTGGGTTTAGGTAAGAGAAGGAGAGGGAAATTAAATCAGTGACTCATACAGGGTCGACACCCACAGGGCGAATGACACTGCTGCCCACAGGGCTCGAGTCGAATTCTCCCGCCCAGCCCAAAGGAATCAATCCCAGGGGGTGGAAGGCAGAGACAGAGTAGGAAAAGCAGGGAATAGTGAGGAAGATCTGTTTGACCCGGTCCAGAATGATGTGAAAAAATCCTGTAGAAGACTGGAATGAGGAAATCCTGTTTACTTCAGTCCAGAGTGTTGTGAAAAATCTTGTTCAATCTTGTCCAGAGTCTTGTGAAAAATCCCAAAATAGGAGAGTAAGGCCACAGGCCATCTTACAAAAATTGTAGAGTGAACCAAACCTTGTAAAATATCTTCTTGAGGCAATATAGTAAATAAGAGCGGAAATGGAAAGGGGGCAATAGGAGCAAGTAGGGCCAAGGCCCCGGCAGAGTTAGGTGTGGCAGTAATAACGAGGAAACACCCTGTGGGACCCCAACGGGACCACAGTACAGGTGAGACCCCAATTAGGCACGCGCACCTGAAACCCCACTCACTCCGTCCCCCTGAAATGAATGAATGAGCAGGAGTCTGTTTTATAGGCTCCTCCCTTTCCACTGCCAGACCTATTGACCAATAGGAGTAGCATTAGTAACCCTCAGGGAAACAATTGTCCGAAGACTTTACTACTACCTATTGTTACATAGGATATTCTTCTTGGACGTATTGTTCCTGATGATCCCATGTCCATGACTTGTTTTCTTCTTTCAAACCTGACCCTATTGGCAAATAGGAGCCTATCAGTATTAACAACCCCCAGGGATGACATACTGTTGTCCGAAGACATTAACACTACCCATTGCTAAGGTCATCAGAATAAAAAATATCTTGTGTCCAAGTCTTCATCCAACATCTTGTGTCCAAGTCTTCTTCCAATAACCTGTGTCCAAGTCTTCTTCCAATATCCCGTGTTCAAGTCTTCATCCAACATCCTGTGTCCAAGTCTTCCTCCAAAATCCCGTGTTCAAGTCTTCATCCAACATCCTGTGTCCAAGTCTTCTTCCAATATCCCGTGTTCAAGTCTTCATCCAACATCCTGTGTCCAAGTCTTCTTCCAATATCCTGTGTTCAAGTCTTCATCCAACATCATGTGTCCAAGTCTTCCTCCAAAAGGGTTAGGGTTAGGGTTAGGGTTAGGGTTAGGGTTAGGTTTGGGTTAGGGTAGGGTTAAAAGAAAAACTGGACGGTCTTAAGGAGCACGGGCCTATCATTCCTGTGTTATAAAAAATAAAAAAAATATAAAAAATAAGAATTGTATATACCAAAAGAAAGGAAGGAAAGCAGAAATACAAAAACAAGTGTTGTGAAATAATGTGCGTGTTTTCTTTTACAGGTGCTGTGTGGTGGTGACTGAGTAGATTGTGCTGAGGACGGAGGACCAAGGTAGGTGTTGTTGAATTTGTTCTTTAGTGTGTAGATCTATGTGCCAGTATGTAAGTGTGTGCGTGTGTATGGATACATAGCCAGGTAAGTTATGTGTGTGTGTATTATACTGTTTTAGGTGGTGTATGTATGAGTGTGTACATGTATATGTTCCAAAGTGTTGTGTTAGGGTTAGGGTTAGGGTTTAGGGTTAGGGTTTAGGGTTAGGGTTAGGGTTAGGGTTAGGGTTAGGGTTAGGGTTAGGGTTTAGGGTTAGGGTTAGGGTTAGGGTTAGGGTTAGGGTTAGGTGTGACATTAATAACGAAGAAACACCCTGTGGGTTAGGGTTAGGGTTAGGGTTAGGGTTAGGGTTAGTGTCCAAGTCTTCTGTCACTGTCTGGTCTTCTTCTTTCAGACCTAACCTTTTTTGGCAAGTAGGAGCCTATCAGCATTAACATCCCTCAGGGATGACATACTGTTGTCCGAAGACTTTAACACTACCCATTGCTAACACAAGTACAGCTGTCTCAGCGTCTGTCAGTCAAGTAAAAGTGAGAAATAAATCCAAATGTGAATCTAAATTGTGGAAACACATCATCAGTAGTATACCTAGGATCATCGGGCGTTTCGGCCTTCGAAACACTAGACACCCTCCCCATAGGCAGGCCCACCAGGGTTGATCAAATCCCCAGTGTGTGTTTCCAGTCCAATTGGTGAATCAACATATAAATTTGGAAAAATAGTCTGGTCCACAGAAAAACAGTCCATCCTAATGCAGTCTTGAGGAGTAACTGGGGATAATAAAGAAAATACAAGCGGAATACATATACATTTATTAATTAAACAGCCGCCTTGAACCAAAGCGTCTTTACAATAAAAAGTCACTTAACAATAAAACAACATGAATGTCAACAATAATACTTACCAATAAAAATAACATGAATGTCAACAATAATACTTACCAATAAAAAGTCACTTAACAATAAAACAACATGAATGTCAACAATAATACAACATGAATGTCAACAATAATACTTACCTGTGCTGGGAGTAAAAGAGGGTTAGGGTTAGAAGAGAAAGCAAGGAGGGTTAGGTTTAAGACAAGAAAGAGAGAGACCCACCAGGGGCCTAGGGTTGGGGTTAGGATAGGGTGCAGGTGGGGTTAGGGTCGAGAGCAGGAGGGTTGGGTTTAGGTAAGAGAAGGAGAGGGAAATTAGATCAGTGACTCATACAGGGTCGACACCCACAGGGCGAATGACACTGTTGCCCACAGGGCTTGAGTCGAATTCTCCCGTCCAGCCCAAAGGAATCAATTCCAGGGGGTGGAAGGCAGAGACAGAGTAGGAAAAGCAGGGAATAGTGAGGAAGATCTGTTTGACCCGGTCCAGAATGATGTGAAAAAATCCTGTAGAAGACTAGAATGAGGAAATCCTGTTTACTTCAGTCCAGAGTGTTGTGAAAAATCTTGTTCAATCTTGTCCAGAGTGTTGTGAAAAATCCAAAAATAGGAGAGTAAGGCCACAGGCCATCTTACAAAAATTGTAGAGTGAACAAAACCTTGTAAAATATCTTCTTGAGGCAATATAGTAAATAAGAGCGGAAATGGAAAAGGGGGCAATAGGAGCAAGTAGGGCCAAGGCCCCGGCAGAGTTAGGTGTGACATTAATAACGAAGAAACACCCTGTGGGACCCCAACGGGACCACAGTACAGGTGAGACCCCAATTAGGCACGCGCACCTGAAACCCCACTCACTCCGTCCCCCTGAAATGAATGAATGAGCAGGAGTCTGTTTTATAGGCTCCTCCCTTTCCACTGCCAGACCTATTGACCAATAGGAGTAGTATTAGGAACCCTCAGGGAAACAATTGTCCGAAGACTTTACTACTACCTATTGTTACATAGGATATTCTTCTTGGACGTATTGTTCCTGATGATCCTATGTCCATGACTTGTTTTCTTCTTTCCAACCTGACCCTATTGGCAAATAGGAGCCTATCAGTATTAACAACCCCCAGGGATGACATACTGTTGTCCGAAGACATTAACACTACCCATTGCCAAGGTCATCAGAATAAAAAAATCTTGTGTCCAAGTCTTCATCCAACATCTTGTGTCCAAGTCTTCTTCCAATAACCTATGTTCAAGTCTTCATCCAACATCCTGTGTCCAAATCTTCTTCCAATATCCTGTGTCCAAGTCTTCTGTCACTGTCTGGTCTTCTTCTTTCAGACCTAACCTTTTTTGGCAAGTAGGAGCCTATCAGCATTAACATCCCTCAGGGATGACATACTGTTGTCCGAAGACTTTAACACTACCCATTGCTAACACAAGTACAGCTGTCTCAGCGTCTGTCAGTCAAGTAAAAGTGAGAAATAAATCCAAATGTGAATCTAAATTGTGGAAACACATCATCAGTAGTATACCTAGGATCATCGGGCGTTTCGGCCTTCGAAACACTAGACACCCTCCCCATAGGCAGGCCCACCAGGGTTGATCAAATCCCCAGTGTGTTTCCAGTCCAATTGGTGAATCAACATATAAATTTGGAAAAATAGTCTGGTCCACAGAAAAACAGTCCATCCTAATGCAGTCTTGAGGTGTAACTGGGGATAATAAAGAAAATACAAGCGGAATACATATACATTTATTAATTAAACAGCCGCCTTGAACCAAAGCGTCTTTACAATAAAAAGTCACTTCACAATAAAACAACATAAATGTCAACAATAATACTTACCAATAAAAAGTCACTTCACAATAAAACAACATGAATGTCAACAATAATACAACATGAATGTCAACAACAATACTTACCTGCGCTGGGAGTAAAAGAGGGTTAGGGTTAGAAGAGAAAGCAAGGAGGGTTAGGTTTAAGACAAGAAAGAGAGAGACACCCACCAGGGGCCTAGGGTTGGGGTTAGGATAGGGTGCAGGTGGGGTTAGGGTCGAGAGCAGGAGGGTTGGGTTTAGGTAAGAGAAGGAGAGGGAAATTAAATCAGTGACTCATACAGGGTCGACACCCACAGGGCGAATGACACTGCTGCCCACAGGGCTCGAGTCGAATTCTCCCGCCCAGCCCAAAGGAATCAATCCCAGGGGGTGGAAGGCAGAGACAGAGTAGGAAAAGCAGGGAATAGTGAGGAAGATCTGTTTGACCCGGTCCAGAATGATGTGAAAAAATCCTGTAGAAGACTGGAATGAGGAAATCCTGTTTACTTCAGTCCAGAGTGTTGTGAAAAATCTTGTTCAATCTTGTCCAGAGTCTTGTGAAAAATCCCAAAATAGGAGAGTAAGGCCACAGGCCATCTTACAAAAATTGTAGAGTGAACCAAACCTTGTAAAATATCTTCTTGAGGCAATATAGTAAATAAGAGCGGAAATGGAAAGGGGGCAATAGGAGCAAGTAGGGCCAAGGCCCCGGCAGAGTTAGGTGTGGCAGTAATAACGAGGAAACACCCTGTGGGACCCCAACGGGACCACAGTACAGGTGAGACCCCAATTAGGCACGCGCACCTGAAACCCCACTCACTCCGTCCCCCTGAAATGAATGAATGAGCAGGAGTCTGTTTTATAGGCTCCTCCCTTTCCACTGCCAGACCTATTGACCAATAGGAGTAGCATTAGTAACCCTCAGGGAAACAATTGTCCGAAGACTTTACTACTACCTATTGTTACATAGGATATTCTTCTTGGACGTATTGTTCCTGATGATCCCATGTCCATGACTTGTTTTCTTCTTTCAAACCTGACCCTATTGGCAAATAGGAGCCTATCAGTATTAACAACCCCCAGGGATGACATACTGTTGTCCGAAGACATTAACACTACCCATTGCTAAGGTCATCAGAATAAAAAATATCTTGTGTCCAAGTCTTCATCCAACATCTTGTGTCCAAGTCTTCTTCCAATAACCTGTGTCCAAGTCTTCTTCCAATATCCCGTGTTCAAGTCTTCATCCAACATCCTGTGTCCAAGTCTTCCTCCAAAATCCCGTGTTCAAGTCTTCATCCAACATCCTGTGTCCAAGTCTTCTTCCAATATCCCGTGTTCAAGTCTTCATCCAACATCCTGTGTCCAAGTCTTCTTCCAATATCCTGTGTTCAAGTCTTCATCCAACATCATGTGTCCAAGTCTTCCTCCAAAAGGGTTAGGGTTAGGGTTAGGGTTAGGGTTAGGTTTGGGTTAGGGTAGGGTTAAAAGAAAAACTGGACGGTCTTAAGGAGCACGGGCCTATCATTCCTGTGTTATAAAAAATAAAAAAAATATAAAAAATAAGAATTGTATATACCAAAAGAAAGGAAGGAAAGCAGAAATACAAAAACAAGTGTTGTGAAATAATGTGCGTGTTTTCTTTTACAGGTGCTGTGTGGTGGTGACTGAGTAGATTGTGCTGAGGACGGAGGACCAAGGTAGGTGTTGTTGAATTTGTTCTTTAGTGTGTAGATCTATGTGCCAGTATGTAAGTGTGTGCGTGTGTATGGATACATAGCCAGGTAAGTTATGTGTGTGTGTATTATACTGTTTTAGGTGGTGTATGTATGAGTGTGTACATGTATATGTTCCAAAGTGTTGTGTTAGGGTTAGGGTTAGGGTTTAGGGTTAGGGTTTAGGGTTAGGGTTAGGGTTAGGGTTAGGGTTAGGGTTAGGGTTAGGGTTAGGGTTTAGGGTTAGGGTTAGGGTTAGGGTTAGGGTTAGGGTTAGGTGTGACATTAATAACGAAGAAACACCCTGTGGGACCCCAACGGGACCACAGTACAGGTGAGACCCCAATTAGGCACGCGCACCTGAAACCCCACTCACTCCGTCCCCCTGAAATGAATGAATGAGCAGGAGTCTGTTTTATAGGCTCCTCCCTTTCCACTGCCAGACCTATTGACCAATAGGAGTAGTATTAGGAACCCTCAGGGAAACAATTGTCCGAAGACTTTACTACTACCTATTGTTACATAGGATATTCTTCTTGGACGTATTGTTCCTGATGATCCTATGTCCATGACTTGTTTTCTTCTTTCCAACCTGACCCTATTGGCAAATAGGAGCCTATCAGTATTAACAACCCCCAGGGATGACATACTGTTGTCCGAAGACATTAACACTACCCATTGCCAAGGTCATCAGAATAAAAAAATCTTGTGTCCAAGTCTTCATCCAACATCTTGTGTCCAAGTCTTCTTCCAATAACCTATGTTCAAGTCTTCATCCAACATCCTGTGTCCAAATCTTCTTCCAATATCCTGTGTCCAAGTCTTCTGTCACTGTCTGGTCTTCTTCTTTCAGACCTAACCTTTTTTGGCAAGTAGGAGCCTATCAGCATTAACATCCCTCAGGGATGACATACTGTTGTCCGAAGACTTTAACACTACCCATTGCTAACACAAGTACAGCTGTCTCAGCGTCTGTCAGTCAAGTAAAAGTGAGAAATAAATCCAAATGTGAATCTAAATTGTGGAAACACATCATCAGTAGTATACCTAGGATCATCGGGCGTTTCGGCCTTCGAAACACTAGACACCCTCCCCATAGGCAGGCCCACCAGGGTTGATCAAATCCCCAGTGTGTTTCCAGTCCAATTGGTGAATCAACATATAAATTTGGAAAAATAGTCTGGTCCACAGAAAAACAGTCCATCCTAATGCAGTCTTGAGGTGTAACTGGGGATAATAAAGAAAATACAAGCGGAATACATATACATTTATTAATTAAACAGCCGCCTTGAACCAAAGCGTCTTTACAATAAAAAGTCACTTCACAATAAAACAACATAAATGTCAACAATAATACTTACCAATAAAAAGTCACTTCACAATAAAACAACATGAATGTCAACAATAATACAACATGAATGTCAACAACAATACTTACCTGCGCTGGGAGTAAAAGAGGGTTAGGGTTAGAAGAGAAAGCAAGGAGGGTTAGGTTTAAGACAAGAAAGAGAGAGACACCCACCAGGGGCCTAGGGTTGGGGTTAGGATAGGGTGCAGGTGGGGTTAGGGTCGAGAGCAGGAGGGTTGGGTTTAGGTAAGAGAAGGAGAGGGAAATTAAATCAGTGACTCATACAGGGTCGACACCCACAGGGCGAATGACACTGCTGCCCACAGGGCTCGAGTCGAATTCTCCCGCCCAGCCCAAAGGAATCAATCCCAGGGGGTGGAAGGCAGAGACAGAGTAGGAAAAGCAGGGAATAGTGAGGAAGATCTGTTTGACCCGGTCCAGAATGATGTGAAAAAATCCTGTAGAAGACTGGAATGAGGAAATCCTGTTTACTTCAGTCCAGAGTGTTGTGAAAAATCTTGTTCAATCTTGTCCAGAGTCTTGTGAAAAATCCCAAAATAGGAGAGTAAGGCCACAGGCCATCTTACAAAAATTGTAGAGTGAACCAAACCTTGTAAAATATCTTCTTGAGGCAATATAGTAAATAAGAGCGGAAATGGAAAGGGGGCAATAGGAGCAAGTAGGGCCAAGGCCCCGGCAGAGTTAGGTGTGGCAGTAATAACGAGGAAACACCCTGTGGGACCCCAACGGGACCACAGTACAGGTGAGACCCCAATTAGGCACGCGCACCTGAAACCCCACTCACTCCGTCCCCCTGAAATGAATGAATGAGCAGGAGTCTGTTTTATAGGCTCCTCCCTTTCCACTGCCAGACCTATTGACCAATAGGAGTAGCATTAGTAACCCTCAGGGAAACAATTGTCCGAAGACTTTACTACTACCTATTGTTACATAGGATATTCTTCTTGGACGTATTGTTCCTGATGATCCCATGTCCATGACTTGTTTTCTTCTTTCAAACCTGACCCTATTGGCAAATAGGAGCCTATCAGTATTAACAACCCCCAGGGATGACATACTGTTGTCCGAAGACATTAACACTACCCATTGCTAAGGTCATCAGAATAAAAAATATCTTGTGTCCAAGTCTTCATCCAACATCTTGTGTCCAAGTCTTCTTCCAATAACCTGTGTCCAAGTCTTCTTCCAATATCCCGTGTTCAAGTCTTCATCCAACATCCTGTGTCCAAGTCTTCCTCCAAAATCCCGTGTTCAAGTCTTCATCCAACATCCTGTGTCCAAGTCTTCTTCCAATATCCCGTGTTCAAGTCTTCATCCAACATCCTGTGTCCAAGTCTTCTTCCAATATCCTGTGTTCAAGTCTTCATCCAACATCATGTGTCCAAGTCTTCCTCCAAAAGGGTTAGGGTTAGGGTTAGGGTTAGGTTTGGGTTAGGGTAGGGTTAAAAGAAAAACTGGACGGTCTTAAGGAGCACGGGCCTATCATTCCTGTGTTATAAAAAATAAAAAAAATATAAAAAATAAGAATTGTATATACCAAAAGAAAGGAAGGAAAGCAGAAATACAAAAACAAGTGTTGTGAAATAATGTGCGTGTTTTCTTTTACAGGTGCTGTGTGGTGGTGACTGAGTAGATTGTGCTGAGGACGGAGGACCAAGGTAGGTGTTGTTGAATTTGTTCTTTAGTGTGTAGATCTATGTGCCAGTATGTAAGTGTGTGCGTGTGTATGGATACATAGCCAGGTAAGTTATGTGTGTGTGTATTATACTGTTTTAGGTGGTGTATGTATGAGTGTGTACATGTATATGTTCCAAAGTGTTGTGTTAGGGTTAGGGTTAGGGTTTAGGGTTAGGGTTTAGGGTTAGGGTTAGGGTTAGGGTTAGGGTTAGGGTTAGGGTTTAGGGTTAGGGTTAGGGTTAGGGTTAGGGTTAGGGTTAGGTGTGACATTAATAACGAAGAAACACCCTGTGGGACCCCAACGGGACCACAGTACAGGTGAGACCCCAATTAGGCACGCGCACCTGAAACCCCACTCACTCCGTCCCCCTGAAATGAATGAATGAGCAGGAGTCTGTTTTATAGGCTCCTCCCTTTCCACTGCCAGACCTATTGACCAATAGGAGTAGTATTAGGAACCCTCAGGGAAACAATTGTCCGAAGACTTTACTACTACCTATTGTTACATAGGATATTCTTCTTGGACGTATTGTTCCTGATGATCCTATGTCCATGACTTGTTTTCTTCTTTCCAACCTGACCCTATTGGCAAATAGGAGCCTATCAGTATTAACAACCCCCAGGGATGACATACTGTTGTCCGAAGACATTAACACTACCCATTGCCAAGGTCATCAGAATAAAAAAATCTTGTGTCCAAGTCTTCATCCAACATCTTGTGTCCAAGTCTTCTTCCAATAACCTATGTTCAAGTCTTCATCCAACATCCTGTGTCCAAATCTTCTTCCAATATCCTGTGTCCAAGTCTTCTGTCACTGTCTGGTCTTCTTCTTTCAGACCTAACCTTTTTTGGCAAGTAGGAGCCTATCAGCATTAACATCCCTCAGGGATGACATACTGTTGTCCGAAGACTTTAACACTACCCATTGCTAACACAAGTACAGCTGTCTCAGCGTCTGTCAGTCAAGTAAAAGTGAGAAATAAATCCAAATGTGAATCTAAATTGTGGAAACACATCATCAGTAGTATACCTAGGATCATCGGGCGTTTCGGCCTTCGAAACACTAGACACCCTCCCCATAGGCAGGCCCACCAGGGTTGATCAAATCCCCAGTGTGTTTCCAGTCCAATTGGTGAATCAACATATAAATTTGGAAAAATAGTCTGGTCCACAGAAAAACAGTCCATCCTAATGCAGTCTTGAGGTGTAACTGGGGATAATAAAGAAAATACAAGCGGAATACATATACATTTATTAATTAAACAGCCGCCTTGAACCAAAGCGTCTTTACAATAAAAAGTCACTTCACAATAAAACAACATAAATGTCAACAATAATACTTACCAATAAAAAGTCACTTCACAATAAAACAACATGAATGTCAACAATAATACAACATGAATGTCAACAACAATACTTACCTGCGCTGGGAGTAAAAGAGGGTTAGGGTTAGAAGAGAAAGCAAGGAGGGTTAGGTTTAAGACAAGAAAGAGAGAGACACCCACCAGGGGCCTAGGGTTGGGGTTAGGATAGGGTGCAGGTGGGGTTAGGGTCGAGAGCAGGAGGGTTGGGTTTAGGTAAGAGAAGGAGAGGGAAATTAAATCAGTGACTCATACAGGGTCGACACCCACAGGGCGAATGACACTGCTGCCCACAGGGCTCGAGTCGAATTCTCCCGCCCAGCCCAAAGGAATCAATCCCAGGGGGTGGAAGGCAGAGACAGAGTAGGAAAAGCAGGGAATAGTGAGGAAGATCTGTTTGACCCGGTCCAGAATGATGTGAAAAAATCCTGTAGAAGACTGGAATGAGGAAATCCTGTTTACTTCAGTCCAGAGTGTTGTGAAAAATCTTGTTCAATCTTGTCCAGAGTCTTGTGAAAAATCCCAAAATAGGAGAGTAAGGCCACAGGCCATCTTACAAAAATTGTAGAGTGAACCAAACCTTGTAAAATATCTTCTTGAGGCAATATAGTAAATAAGAGCGGAAATGGAAAGGGGGCAATAGGAGCAAGTAGGGCCAAGGCCCCGGCAGAGTTAGGTGTGGCAGTAATAACGAGGAAACACCCTGTGGGACCCCAACGGGACCACAGTACAGGTGAGACCCCAATTAGGCACGCGCACCTGAAACCCCACTCACTCCGTCCCCCTGAAATGAATGAATGAGCAGGAGTCTGTTTTATAGGCTCCTCCCTTTCCACTGCCAGACCTATTGACCAATAGGAGTAGCATTAGTAACCCTCAGGGAAACAATTGTCCGAAGACTTTACTACTACCTATTGTTACATAGGATATTCTTCTTGGACGTATTGTTCCTGATGATCCCATGTCCATGACTTGTTTTCTTCTTTCAAACCTGACCCTATTGGCAAATAGGAGCCTATCAGTATTAACAACCCCCAGGGATGACATACTGTTGTCCGAAGACATTAACACTACCCATTGCTAAGGTCATCAGAATAAAAAATATCTTGTGTCCAAGTCTTCATCCAACATCTTGTGTCCAAGTCTTCTTCCAATAACCTGTGTCCAAGTCTTCTTCCAATATCCCGTGTTCAAGTCTTCATCCAACATCCTGTGTCCAAGTCTTCCTCCAAAATCCCGTGTTCAAGTCTTCATCCAACATCCTGTGTCCAAGTCTTCTTCCAATATCCCGTGTTCAAGTCTTCATCCAACATCCTGTGTCCAAGTCTTCTTCCAATATCCTGTGTTCAAGTCTTCATCCAACATCATGTGTCCAAGTCTTCCTCCAAAAGGGTTAGGGTTAGGGTTAGGGTTAGGGTTAGGGTTAGGTTTGGGTTAGGGTAGGGTTAAAAGAAAAACTGGACGGTCTTAAGGAGCACGGGCCTATCATTCCTGTGTTATAAAAAATAAAAAAAATATAAAAAATAAGAATTGTATATACCAAAAGAAAGGAAGGAAAGCAGAAATACAAAAACAAGTGTTGTGAAATAATGTGCGTGTTTTCTTTTACAGGTGCTGTGTGGTGGTGACTGAGTAGATTGTGCTGAGGACGGAGGACCAAGGTAGGTGTTGTTGAATTTGTTCTTTAGTGTGTAGATCTATGTGCCAGTATGTAAGTGTGTGCGTGTGTATGGATACATAGCCAGGTAAGTTATGTGTGTGTGTATTATACTGTTTTAGGTGGTGTATGTATGAGTGTGTACATGTATATGTTCCAAAGTGTTGTGTTAGGGTTAGGGTTAGGGTTTAGGGTTAGGGTTTAGGGTTAGGGTTAGGGTTAGGGTTTAGGGTTAGGGTTAGGGTTAGGGTTAGGGTTAGGGTTAGGGTTAGGTGTGACATTAATAACGAAGAAACACCCTGTGGGACCCCAACGGGACCACAGTACAGGTGAGACCCCAATTAGGCACGCGCACCTGAAACCCCACTCACTCCGTCCCCCTGAAATGAATGAATGAGCAGGAGTCTGTTTTATAGGCTCCTCCCTTTCCACTGCCAGACCTATTGACCAATAGGAGTAGTATTAGGAACCCTCAGGGAAACAATTGTCCGAAGACTTTACTACTACCTATTGTTACATAGGATATTCTTCTTGGACGTATTGTTCCTGATGATCCTATGTCCATGACTTGTTTTCTTCTTTCCAACCTGACCCTATTGGCAAATAGGAGCCTATCAGTATTAACAACCCCCAGGGATGACATACTGTTGTCCGAAGACATTAACACTACCCATTGCCAAGGTCATCAGAATAAAAAAATCTTGTGTCCAAGTCTTCATCCAACATCTTGTGTCCAAGTCTTCTTCCAATAACCTATGTTCAAGTCTTCATCCAACATCCTGTGTCCAAATCTTCTTCCAATATCCTGTGTCCAAGTCTTCTGTCACTGTCTGGTCTTCTTCTTTCAGACCTAACCTTTTTTGGCAAGTAGGAGCCTATCAGCATTAACATCCCTCAGGGATGACATACTGTTGTCCGAAGACTTTAACACTACCCATTGCTAACACAAGTACAGCTGTCTCAGCGTCTGTCAGTCAAGTAAAAGTGAGAAATAAATCCAAATGTGAATCTAAATTGTGGAAACACATCATCAGTAGTATACCTAGGATCATCGGGCGTTTCGGCCTTCGAAACACTAGACACCCTCCCCATAGGCAGGCCCACCAGGGTTGATCAAATCCCCAGTGTGTTTCCAGTCCAATTGGTGAATCAACATATAAATTTGGAAAAATAGTCTGGTCCACAGAAAAACAGTCCATCCTAATGCAGTCTTGAGGTGTAACTGGGGATAATAAAGAAAATACAAGCGGAATACATATACATTTATTAATTAAACAGCCGCCTTGAACCAAAGCGTCTTTACAATAAAAAGTCACTTCACAATAAAACAACATAAATGTCAACAATAATACTTACCAATAAAAAGTCACTTCACAATAAAACAACATGAATGTCAACAATAATACAACATGAATGTCAACAACAATACTTACCTGCGCTGGGAGTAAAAGAGGGTTAGGGTTAGAAGAGAAAGCAAGGAGGGTTAGGTTTAAGACAAGAAAGAGAGAGACACCCACCAGGGGCCTAGGGTTGGGGTTAGGATAGGGTGCAGGTGGGGTTAGGGTCGAGAGCAGGAGGGTTGGGTTTAGGTAAGAGAAGGAGAGGGAAATTAAATCAGTGACTCATACAGGGTCGACACCCACAGGGCGAATGACACTGCTGCCCACAGGGCTCGAGTCGAATTCTCCCGCCCAGCCCAAAGGAATCAATCCCAGGGGGTGGAAGGCAGAGACAGAGTAGGAAAAGCAGGGAATAGTGAGGAAGATCTGTTTGACCCGGTCCAGAATGATGTGAAAAAATCCTGTAGAAGACTGGAATGAGGAAATCCTGTTTACTTCAGTCCAGAGTGTTGTGAAAAATCTTGTTCAATCTTGTCCAGAGTCTTGTGAAAAATCCCAAAATAGGAGAGTAAGGCCACAGGCCATCTTACAAAAATTGTAGAGTGAACCAAACCTTGTAAAATATCTTCTTGAGGCAATATAGTAAATAAGAGCGGAAATGGAAAGGGGGCAATAGGAGCAAGTAGGGCCAAGGCCCCGGCAGAGTTAGGTGTGGCAGTAATAACGAGGAAACACCCTGTGGGACCCCAACGGGACCACAGTACAGGTGAGACCCCAATTAGGCACGCGCACCTGAAACCCCACTCACTCCGTCCCCCTGAAATGAATGAATGAGCAGGAGTCTGTTTTATAGGCTCCTCCCTTTCCACTGCCAGACCTATTGACCAATAGGAGTAGCATTAGTAACCCTCAGGGAAACAATTGTCCGAAGACTTTACTACTACCTATTGTTACATAGGATATTCTTCTTGGACGTATTGTTCCTGATGATCCCATGTCCATGACTTGTTTTCTTCTTTCAAACCTGACCCTATTGGCAAATAGGAGCCTATCAGTATTAACAACCCCCAGGGATGACATACTGTTGTCCGAAGACATTAACACTACCCATTGCTAAGGTCATCAGAATAAAAAATATCTTGTGTCCAAGTCTTCATCCAACATCTTGTGTCCAAGTCTTCTTCCAATAACCTGTGTCCAAGTCTTCTTCCAATATCCCGTGTTCAAGTCTTCATCCAACATCCTGTGTCCAAGTCTTCCTCCAAAATCCCGTGTTCAAGTCTTCATCCAACATCCTGTGTCCAAGTCTTCTTCCAATATCCCGTGTTCAAGTCTTCATCCAACATCCTGTGTCCAAGTCTTCTTCCAATATCCTGTGTTCAAGTCTTCATCCAACATCATGTGTCCAAGTCTTCCTCCAAAAGGGTTAGGGTTAGGGTTAGGGTTAGGTTTGGGTTAGGGTAGGGTTAAAAGAAAAACTGGACGGTCTTAAGGAGCACGGGCCTATCATTCCTGTGTTATAAAAAATAAAAAAAATATAAAAAATAAGAATTGTATATACCAAAAGAAAGGAAGGAAAGCAGAAATACAAAAACAAGTGTTGTGAAATAATGTGCGTGTTTTCTTTTACAGGTGCTGTGTGGTGGTGACTGAGTAGATTGTGCTGAGGACGGAGGACCAAGGTAGGTGTTGTTGAATTTGTTCTTTAGTGTGTAGATCTATGTGCCAGTATGTAAGTGTGTGCGTGTGTATGGATACATAGCCAGGTAAGTTATGTGTGTGTGTATTATACTGTTTTAGGTGGTGTATGTATGAGTGTGTACATGTATATGTTCCAAAGTGTTGTGTTAGGGTTAGGGTTAGGGTTTAGGGTTAGGGTTTAGGGTTAGGGTTAGGGTTAGGGTTAGGGTTAGGGTTTAGGGTTAGGGTTAGGGTTAGGGTTAGGGTTAGGGTTAGGTGTGACATTAATAACGAAGAAACACCCTGTGGGTTAGGGTTAGGGTTAGGGTTAGGGTTAGGGTTAGGGTTAGTGTCCAAGTCTTCTGTCACTGTCTGGTCTTCTTCTTTCAGACCTAACCTTTTTTGGCAAGTAGGAGCCTATCAGCATTAACATCCCTCAGGGATGACATACTGTTGTCCGAAGACTTTAACACTACCCATTGCTAACACAAGTACAGCTGTCTCAGCGTCTGTCAGTCAAGTAAAAGTGAGAAATAAATCCAAATGTGAATCTAAATTGTGGAAACACATCATCAGTAGTATACCTAGGATCATCGGGCGTTTCGGCCTTCGAAACACTAGACACCCTCCCCATAGGCAGGCCCACCAGGGTTGATCAAATCCCCAGTGTGTGTTTCCAGTCCAATTGGTGAATCAACATATAAATTTGGAAAAATAGTCTGGTCCACAGAAAAACAGTCCATCCTAATGCAGTCTTGAGGAGTAACTGGGGATAATAAAGAAAATACAAGCGGAATACATATACATTTATTAATTAAACAGCCGCCTTGAACCAAAGCGTCTTTACAATAAAAAGTCACTTAACAATAAAACAACATGAATGTCAACAATAATACTTACCAATAAAAATAACATGAATGTCAACAATAATACTTACCAATAAAAAGTCACTTAACAATAAAACAACATGAATGTCAACAATAATACAACATGAATGTCAACAATAATACTTACCTGTGCTGGGAGTAAAAGAGGGTTAGGGTTAGAAGAGAAAGCAAGGAGGGTTAGGTTTAAGACAAGAAAGAGAGAGACCCACCAGGGGCCTAGGGTTGGGGTTAGGATAGGGTGCAGGTGGGGTTAGGGTCGAGAGCAGGAGGGTTGGGTTTAGGTAAGAGAAGGAGAGGGAAATTAGATCAGTGACTCATACAGGGTCGACACCCACAGGGCGAATGACACTGTTGCCCACAGGGCTTGAGTCGAATTCTCCCGTCCAGCCCAAAGGAATCAATTCCAGGGGGTGGAAGGCAGAGACAGAGTAGGAAAAGCAGGGAATAGTGAGGAAGATCTGTTTGACCCGGTCCAGAATGATGTGAAAAAATCCTGTAGAAGACTAGAATGAGGAAATCCTGTTTACTTCAGTCCAGAGTGTTGTGAAAAATCTTGTTCAATCTTGTCCAGAGTGTTGTGAAAAATCCAAAAATAGGAGAGTAAGGCCACAGGCCATCTTACAAAAATTGTAGAGTGAACAAAACCTTGTAAAATATCTTCTTGAGGCAATATAGTAAATAAGAGCGGAAATGGAAAAGGGGGCAATAGGAGCAAGTAGGGCCAAGGCCCCGGCAGAGTTAGGTGTGACATTAATAACGAAGAAACACCCTGTGGGACCCCAACGGGACCACAGTACAGGTGAGACCCCAATTAGGCACGCGCACCTGAAACCCCACTCACTCCGTCCCCCTGAAATGAATGAATGAGCAGGAGTCTGTTTTATAGGCTCCTCCCTTTCCACTGCCAGACCTATTGACCAATAGGAGTAGTATTAGGAACCCTCAGGGAAACAATTGTCCGAAGACTTTACTACTACCTATTGTTACATAGGATATTCTTCTTGGACGTATTGTTCCTGATGATCCTATGTCCATGACTTGTTTTCTTCTTTCCAACCTGACCCTATTGGCAAATAGGAGCCTATCAGTATTAACAACCCCCAGGGATGACATACTGTTGTCCGAAGACATTAACACTACCCATTGCCAAGGTCATCAGAATAAAAAAATCTTGTGTCCAAGTCTTCATCCAACATCTTGTGTCCAAGTCTTCTTCCAATAACCTATGTTCAAGTCTTCATCCAACATCCTGTGTCCAAATCTTCTTCCAATATCCTGTGTCCAAGTCTTCTGTCACTGTCTGGTCTTCTTCTTTCAGACCTAACCTTTTTTGGCAAGTAGGAGCCTATCAGCATTAACATCCCTCAGGGATGACATACTGTTGTCCGAAGACTTTAACACTACCCATTGCTAACACAAGTACAGCTGTCTCAGCGTCTGTCAGTCAAGTAAAAGTGAGAAATAAATCCAAATGTGAATCTAAATTGTGGAAACACATCATCAGTAGTATACCTAGGATCATCGGGCGTTTCGGCCTTCGAAACACTAGACACCCTCCCCATAGGCAGGCCCACCAGGGTTGATCAAATCCCCAGTGTGTTTCCAGTCCAATTGGTGAATCAACATATAAATTTGGAAAAATAGTCTGGTCCACAGAAAAACAGTCCATCCTAATGCAGTCTTGAGGTGTAACTGGGGATAATAAAGAAAATACAAGCGGAATACATATACATTTATTAATTAAACAGCCGCCTTGAACCAAAGCGTCTTTACAATAAAAAGTCACTTCACAATAAAACAACATAAATGTCAACAATAATACTTACCAATAAAAAGTCACTTCACAATAAAACAACATGAATGTCAACAATAATACAACATGAATGTCAACAACAATACTTACCTGCGCTGGGAGTAAAAGAGGGTTAGGGTTAGAAGAGAAAGCAAGGAGGGTTAGGTTTAAGACAAGAAAGAGAGAGACACCCACCAGGGGCCTAGGGTTGGGGTTAGGATAGGGTGCAGGTGGGGTTAGGGTCGAGAGCAGGAGGGTTGGGTTTAGGTAAGAGAAGGAGAGGGAAATTAAATCAGTGACTCATACAGGGTCGACACCCACAGGGCGAATGACACTGCTGCCCACAGGGCTCGAGTCGAATTCTCCCGCCCAGCCCAAAGGAATCAATCCCAGGGGGTGGAAGGCAGAGACAGAGTAGGAAAAGCAGGGAATAGTGAGGAAGATCTGTTTGACCCGGTCCAGAATGATGTGAAAAAATCCTGTAGAAGACTGGAATGAGGAAATCCTGTTTACTTCAGTCCAGAGTGTTGTGAAAAATCTTGTTCAATCTTGTCCAGAGTCTTGTGAAAAATCCCAAAATAGGAGAGTAAGGCCACAGGCCATCTTACAAAAATTGTAGAGTGAACCAAACCTTGTAAAATATCTTCTTGAGGCAATATAGTAAATAAGAGCGGAAATGGAAAGGGGGCAATAGGAGCAAGTAGGGCCAAGGCCCCGGCAGAGTTAGGTGTGGCAGTAATAACGAGGAAACACCCTGTGGGACCCCAACGGGACCACAGTACAGGTGAGACCCCAATTAGGCACGCGCACCTGAAACCCCACTCACTCCGTCCCCCTGAAATGAATGAATGAGCAGGAGTCTGTTTTATAGGCTCCTCCCTTTCCACTGCCAGACCTATTGACCAATAGGAGTAGCATTAGTAACCCTCAGGGAAACAATTGTCCGAAGACTTTACTACTACCTATTGTTACATAGGATATTCTTCTTGGACGTATTGTTCCTGATGATCCCATGTCCATGACTTGTTTTCTTCTTTCAAACCTGACCCTATTGGCAAATAGGAGCCTATCAGTATTAACAACCCCCAGGGATGACATACTGTTGTCCGAAGACATTAACACTACCCATTGCTAAGGTCATCAGAATAAAAAATATCTTGTGTCCAAGTCTTCATCCAACATCTTGTGTCCAAGTCTTCTTCCAATAACCTGTGTCCAAGTCTTCTTCCAATATCCCGTGTTCAAGTCTTCATCCAACATCCTGTGTCCAAGTCTTCCTCCAAAATCCCGTGTTCAAGTCTTCATCCAACATCCTGTGTCCAAGTCTTCTTCCAATATCCCGTGTTCAAGTCTTCATCCAACATCCTGTGTCCAAGTCTTCTTCCAATATCCTGTGTTCAAGTCTTCATCCAACATCATGTGTCCAAGTCTTCCTCCAAAAGGGTTAGGGTTAGGGTTAGGGTTAGGGTTAGGGTTAGGTTTGGGTTAGGGTAGGGTTAAAAGAAAAACTGGACGGTCTTAAGGAGCACGGGCCTATCATTCCTGTGTTATAAAAAATAAAAAAAATATAAAAAATAAGAATTGTATATACCAAAAGAAAGGAAGGAAAGCAGAAATACAAAAACAAGTGTTGTGAAATAATGTGCGTGTTTTCTTTTACAGGTGCTGTGTGGTGGTGACTGAGTAGATTGTGCTGAGGACGGAGGACCAAGGTAGGTGTTGTTGAATTTGTTCTTTAGTGTGTAGATCTATGTGCCAGTATGTAAGTGTGTGCGTGTGTATGGATACATAGCCAGGTAAGTTATGTGTGTGTGTATTATACTGTTTTAGGTGGTGTATGTATGAGTGTGTACATGTATATGTTCCAAAGTGTTGTGTTAGGGTTAGGGTTAGGGTTAG
>NC_085040.1:11732015-11772015 GCF_963692335.1 Osmerus eperlanus
GGGCCAGACAAAAAGGGAAGACAAATATGGTCATTTAAAAAAAAAAATCCAATCCAAAACATGCCAGTAGAAGGACCTCTGATGAGCAGACCAGACCAAGTTTGGGGCATGTAAGGCCTTTCTAGGCAGAGTTATGGGCCGGACAAAAAGGGAAGACAAATATGGTCAAAAATCTTAAAATCCAATCCAAAACATGCAGTAGAGGGACCTCTGATGAGCAGACCAGAACCAAGTTTGGGGCATGTAGGGCCTTTCTAGGCAGAGTTATGGCCGGACAAAAAGGGAAGACAAATATAGTCATTTAAAAAAAAATCCAATGCAAAACACGCCCGTAGAGGGGACTCTGATGAGCAGACCAGACCAAGTTTGGGGCATGTAGGGCCTTTCTAGGCAGAGTTATGGGCCGGACAAAAGGGAAGACAAATATGGTCAAAAATCTTAAATCCAATCCAAAACATGCCCGTAGAGGGACCTCTGATGAGCAGACCAGACCAAGTTTGGGCATGTAGGGCCTTTCTAGGCAGAGTTATGGGCCGGACAAAAAGGGAAGACAAATATAGTCATTTAAAAAAAAAATCCAATCCAAAACATGCCAGTAGAGGGACCTCTGGTGAGCAGACCCAGACAAGTTTGGGGCATGTAGGGCCTTTCTAGGCAGAGTTATGGACCAGACAAAAAGGGAAGACAAATATGGTCAAAAATCTTAAAATACAATCCAAAACACGCCCGTAGAGGGGACTGATGAGCAGACCAGACCAAGTTTGGGGCATGTAGGGCCTTTCTAGGCAGAGTTATGGGCCGGACAAAAAGGGAAGACAAATAATAGTCATTTAAAAAAAAAAATCCAATCCAAAACACGCCAGTAGAGGGGACTCTATTGAGCAGACCAGACCAAGTTTGGGGCATGTAGGGCCTTTCTAGGCAGAGTTATGGGCCAGACAAAAAGGAAACACAAATATGGTCAAAAATCTTAAAATCCAATCCAAAACACGCCCGTAGAGGGGACTCTGATGAGCAGACCAGACCAAGTTTGGGGCATGTAGGGCCTTTCTAGGTAGAGTTATGGGCCGGACAAAAAGGGAAGACAAATATAGTCATTAAAAAAAAAATCCAATCCAAAACACGCCCGTAGAGGGGACTCTGATGAGCAGACCAGACCAAGTTTGGGGCATGTAGGGCCTTTCTAGGCAGAGTTATGGGCCAGACAAAAAGGAAAGACAAATATGGTCAAAATCTTAAAATCCAATCCAAAACATGCCAGTAGAGGGACCTCTGCTGAGCAGACCAGACCAAGTTTGGGGCATGTAGGGCCTTTTAGGCAGAGTTATGGGCCGGACAAAAAGGGAAGACAAATATGGTCATTTTTTTTTTAATCCAATCAAAAACACGCCCGTAGAGGGGACTCTGATGAGCAGACCAGACCAAGTTTGGGGCATGTAGGGCCTTTCTAGGCAGAGTTATGGGCCAGACAAAAAGGGAAGACAAATATGGTCATTTAAAAAAAAAATCCAATCCAAAACATGCCAGTAGAAGGACCTCTGATGAGCAGACCAGACCAAGTTTGGGGCATGTAGGGCCTTTCTAGGCAGAGTTATGGGCCGGACAAAAAGGGAAGACAAATATGGTCAAAAATCTTAAAATCCAATCCAAAACATGCCAGTAGAAGGACCTCTGATGAGCAGACCAAGTTTGGGGCATGTAGGGCCTTTCTAGGCAGAGTTATGGGCCGGACAAAAAGGGAAGACAAATATAGTCATTTAAAAAAAAAAAATCCAATGCAAAACACGCCGTAGAGGGGACTCTGATGAGCAGACCAGACCAAGTTTGGGGCATGTAGGGCCTTTCTAGGCAGAGTTATGGGCCGGACAAAAAGGGAAGACAAATATGGTCAAAAATCTTAAAATCCAATCCAAAACATGCAGTAGAGGGACCTCTGATGAGCAGACCAGACCAAGTTTGGGGCATGTAGGGCCTTTCTAGGCAGAGTTATGGGCCGGACAAAAAGGAAGACAAATATAGTCATTTAAAAAAAAAATCCAATGCAAAACACGCCCGTAGAGGGGACTCTGATGAGCAGACCAGACAAGTTTGGGACATGTAGGGCCTTTCTAGGCAGAGTTATGGGCCGGACAAAAAGGGAAGACAAATATGGTCAAAATCTTAAATCCAATCCAAAACACGCCCGTAGAGGGGACTCTGATGAGCAGACCAGACCAAGTTTGAGGCATGTAGGGCCTTTCTAGGCAGAAGTTAATGGGCCGGACAAAAAGGGAAGACAAATATGGTCAAAAATCTTAAAATCCAATCCAAAACATGCCCGTAGAGGGACCTCTGATGAGCAGACCAGACCAAGTTTGGGGCATGTAGGGCCTTTCTAGGAAGAGTTATGGGCCGGACAAAAAGGGAAGACAAATATAGTCATTTAAAAAAAAAAATCCAATCCAAAACACGCCAGTAGAGGGGACTCTATTGAGCAGACCAGACCAAGTTTGGGGCATGTAGGGCCTTTCTAGGCAGAGTTATGGGCCGGACAAAAAGGGAAGACAAATATGGTCAAAAATCTTAAAATCCAATCCAAAACATGCCCGTAGAGGGACCTCTGATGAGCAGACCAGACCAAGTTTGGGGCATGTAGGGCCTTTCTAGGCAGAGTTATGGGCCGGACAAAAAGGGAAGACAAATATAGTCATTAAAAAAAAAAATCCAATCCAAAACACGCCCGTAGAGGGGACTCTGATGAGCAGACCAGACCAGGTTTGGGGCATGTAGGGCCTTTCTAGGCAGAGTTATGGGCCCAGACAAAAAGGGAAGACAAATATGGTCAAAAATCTTAAAATCCATCCAAAACATGCCAGTAGAGGGACCTCTGATGAGCAGACCAGACCAAGTTTGGGGCATGTAGGGCCTTTCTAGGCAGAGTTATGGGCCGGACAAAAAGGGAAGACAAATATGGTCATTTTTTTTAAAATCCAATCAAAAACACGCCCGTAGAGGGGACTCTGATGAGCAGACCAGACCAAGTTTGGGGCATGTAGGGCCTTTCTAGGCAGAGTTATGGGCCAGACAAAAAGGGAGACAAATATGGTCAAAAATCTTAAAATCCAATCCAAAACATGCCAGTAGAGGGACCTCTGATGAGCAGACCAGACCAAGTTTTGGGCATGTAGGGCCTTTCTAGGCAGAGTTATGGGCCGGACAAAAAGGGAAGACAAATATGGTCATTTTTTTTAAAATCCAATCAAAAACACGCCCGTAGAGGGACTCTGATGAGCAGACCAGACCAAGTTTGGGGCATGTAGGGCCTTTCTAGGCAGAGTTATGGGCCAGACAAAAAGGGAAGACAAATATGGTCATTTAAAAAAAAAAATCCAATCCAAAACACGCCAGTAGAGGGGACTCTGATGAGCAGACCAGACCAAGTTTGGGGCATGTAGGGCCTTTCTAGGCAGAGTTATGGGCCAGACAAAAAGGGAAGACAAATATGGTCATTTAAAAAAAAAAAATCCAATCCAAAACATGCCAGTAGAAGGACCTCTGATGAGCAGACCAGACCAAGTTTGGGCATGTAAGGCCTTTCTAGGCAGAGTTATGGCCGGACAAAAAGGGAAGACAAATATGGTCAAAAATCTTTAAAATCCAATCCAAAACATGCCCGTAGAGGGACCTCTGATGAGCAGACCAGACCAAGTTTGGGGCATGTAGGGCCTTTCTAGGCAGAGTTATGGGCCAGACAAAAAGGGAAGACAAATATGGTCAAAAATCTTAAAATACAACCCAAAACACGCCCGTAGAGGGGACTGATGAGCAAAACCAGACCAAGTTTGGGGCATGTAGGGCCTTTCTAGGCAGAGTTATGGGCCGGACAAAAAGGGAAGACAAATATAGTCATTTAAAAAAAAAAATCCAATCCAAAACACGCCAGTAGAGGGGACTCTATTGAGCAGACCAGACCAAGTTTGGGGCATGTAGGGCCTTTCTAGGCAGAGTTATGGGCCAGACAAAAAGGAAAGACAAATATGGTCAAAAATCTTAAAATCCAATCCAAAACACGCCCGTAGAGGGGACTCTGATGAGCAGACCAGACCAAGTTTGGGGCATGTAGGGCCTTTCTAGGCAGAGTTATGGGCCGGACAAAAGGGAAGACAAATATAGTCATTAAAAAAAAAAATCCAATCCAAAACACGCCCGTAGAGGGGACTCTGATGAGCAGACCAGACCAGGTTTGGGCATGTAGGGCCTTTCTAGGCAGAGTTATGGGCCAGACAAAAAGGAAGACAAATATGGTCAAAAATCTTAAAATCCAATCCAAAACATGCCAGTAGAGGGACCTCTGATGAGCAGACCAGACCAAGTTTGGGGCATGTAGGGCCTTTCTAGGCAGAGTTATGGGCCGGACAAAAAGGGAAGACAAATATGGTCAAAAATCTAAAATCCAATCCAAAAACACGCCCGTAGAGGGGACTCTGATGAGCAGACCAGACCAAGTTTGAGGCATGTAGGGCCTTTCTAGGCAGAGTTATGGGCCGGACAAAAAGGGAAGACAAATATGGTCAAAAATCTTAAAATCCAATCCAAAACATGCCCTTAGAGGGACCTCTGATGAGCAGACCAGACCAAGTTTGGGGCATGTAGGGCCTTTCTAGGAAGAGTTATGGGCGGACAAAAAGGGAAGACAAATATAGTCATTTAAAAAAAAAAAATCCAATCCAAAACACGCCAGTAGAGGGGACTCTATGAGCAGACCAGACCAAGTTTGGGGCATGTAGGGCCTTTCTAGGCAGAGTTATGGGCCGGACAAAAAGGGAAGACAAATATGGTCAAAAATCTTAAAATCCAATCCAAAACATGCCCGTAGAGGGACCTCTGATGAGCAGACCAGACCAAGTTTGGGCATGTAGAGGCCTTTCTAGGCAGAGTTATGGGCCGGACAAAAAGGGAAGACAAATATAGTCATTTAAAAAAAAAATCCAATGCAAAACACGCCCGTAGAGGGGACTCTGATGAGCAGACCAGACCAAGTTTGGGACATGTAGGGCCTTTCTAGGCAGAGTTATGGGCCGGACAAAAAGGGAAGACAAATAAGGTCAAAAATCTTAAAATCCAATCCAAAACATGCCCGTAGAGGGACCTCTGATGAGCAGACCAGACCAAGTTTGGGGCATGTAGGGCCTTTCTAGGCAGAGTTATGGGCCGGACAAAAAGGGAAGACAAATATAGTCATTTAAAAAAAAAATCCAATCCAAAACATGCCAGTAGAGGGACCTCTGATGAGCAGACCAGACCAAGTTTGGGGCATGTAGGGCCTTTCTAGGCAGAGTTATGGGCCAGACAAAAAGGGAAGACAAAATATGGTCAAAAATCTTAAAATACAATCCAAAACACGCCCGTAGAGGGGACTGATGAGCAAACCAGACCAAGTTTGGGGCATGTAGGGCCTTTCTAGGCAGAGTTATGGGCCGGACAAAAAGGGAAGACAAATATAGTCATTTAAAAAAAAAAATCCAATCCAAAACACGCCAGTAGAGGGGACTCTATTGAGCAGACCAGACCAAGTTTGGGGCATGTAGGGCCTTTCTAGGCAGAGTTATGGGCCAGACAAAAAGGAAAGACAAATATGGTCAAAAATCTTAAAATCCAATCCAAAACACGCCCGTAGAGGGGACTCTGATGAGCAGACCAGACCAAGTTTGGGGCATGTAGGGCCTTTCTAGGCAGAGTTATGGGCCGGACAAAAAGGGAAGACAAATATAGTCATTAAAAAAAAAAATCCAATCCAAACACGCCGTAGAGGGGGACTCTGATGAGCAGACCAGACCAGGTTTGGGGCATGTAGGGCCTTTCTAGGCAGAGTTATGGGCCAGACAAAAAGGGAGACAAATATGGTCAAAAATCTTAAAATCCAATCCAAAACATGCCAGTAGAGGGACCTCTGATGAGCAGACCAGACCAAGTTTGGGGCATGTAGGGCCTTTCTAGGCAGAGTTATGGCCGGACAAAAAGGGAAGACAAATATGGTCATTTTTTTTTAAATCCAATCAAAAACACGCCCGTAGAGGGGACTCTGATGAGCAGACCAGACCAAGTTTGGGGCATGTAGGGCCTTTCTAGGCAGAGTTATGGGCCAGACAAAAAGGGAAGACAAATATGGTCATTTAAAAAAAAAAATCCAATCCAAAATACACGCCCGTAGAGGGGACTCTGATGAGCAGACCAGACCAAGTTTGGGCATGTAGGGCCTTTCTAGGCAGAGTTATGGGCCAGACAAAAAGGGAAGACAAATATGGTCATTTAAAAAAAAAAATCCAATCCAAAACATGCCAGTAGAAGGACCTCTGATGAGCAGACCAGACCAAGTTTGGGGCATGTAAGGCCTTTCTAGGCAGAGTTATGGGCCGGACAAAAGGGAAGACAAATATGGTCAAAAATCTTAAAATCCAATCCAAAACATGCCAGTAGAGGGACCTCTGATGAGCAGACCAGACCAAGTTTGGGGCATGTAGGGCCTTTCTAGGCAGAGTTATGGGCCGGACAAAAAGGGAAGACAAATATAGTCATTTAAAAAAAAAATCCAATGCAAAACACGCCCGTAGAGGGGACTCTGATGAGCAGACCAGACCAAGTTTGGGGCATGTAGGGCCTTTCTAGGCAGAGTTATGGGCCGGACAAAAAGGGAAGACAAATATGGTCAAAAATCTTAAAATCCAATCCAAAACATGCCCGTAGAGGGACCTCTGATGAGCAGACCAGACCAAGTTTGGGGCATGTAGGGCCTTTCTAGGCAGAGTTATGGGCCGGACAAAAAGGGAAGACAAATATAGTCATTTAAAAAAAAAATCCATCCAAAACATGCCAGTAGAGGGACCTCTGGTGAGCAGACCAGACCAAGTTTGGGGCATGTAGGGCCTTTCTAGGCAGAGTTATGGACCAGACAAAAAGGGAAGACAAATATGGTCAAAAATCTTAAAATACAATCCAAAACACGCCCGTAGAGGGGACTGATGAGCAGACCAGACCAAGTTTGGGGCATGTAGGGCCTTTCTAGGCAGAGTTATGGGCCGGACAAAAGGGAAGACAAATAATAGTCATTTAAAAAAAAAAATCCAATCCAAAACACGCAGTAGAGGGGACTCTATTGAGCAGACCAGACCAAGTTTGGGGCATGTAGGGCCTTTCTAGGCAGAGTTATGGGCCAGACAAAAAGGAAACACAAATATGGTCAAAAATCTTAAAATCCAATCCAAAACACGCCCGTAGAGGGGACTCTGATGAGCAGACCAGACCAAGTTTGGGGCATGTAGGGCCTTTCTAGGTAGAGTTATGGGCCGGACAAAAAGGGAAGACAAATATAGTCATTAAAAAAAAAATCCAATCCAAAACACGCCCGTAGAGGGGACTCTGATGAGCAGACCAGACCAAGTTTGGGGCATGTAGGGCCTTTCTAGGCAGAGTTATGGCCAGACAAAAAGGAAAGACAAATATGTCAAAAATCTTAAAATCCAATCCAAACATGCCAGTAGAGGGACCTCTGCTGAGCAGACCAGACCAAGTTTGGGGCATGTAGGGCCTTTTTAGGCAGAGTTATGGGCCGGACAAAAAGGGAAGACAAATATGGTCATTTTTTTTTTAATCCAATCAAAAACACGCCCGTAGAGGGGACTCTGATGAGCAGACCAGACCAAGTTTGGGGCATGTAGGGCCTTTCTAGGCAGAGTTATGGGCCAGACAAAAAGGGAAGACAAATATGGTCATTTAAAAAAAAAAATCCAATCCAAAACATGCCAGTAGAAGGACCTCTGATGAGCAGACCAGACCAAGTTTGGGGCATGTAGGGCCTTTCTAGGCAGAGTTATGGGCCGGACAAAAAGGGAAGACAAATATGGTCAAAAATCTTAAAATCCAATCCAAAACATGCCAGTAGAAGGACCTCTGATGAGCAGACCAAGTTTGGGGCATGTAGGGCCTTTCTAGGCAGAGTTATGGGCCGGACAAAAAGGGAAGACAAATATAGTCATTTAAAAAAAAAATCCAATGCAAAACACGCCCGTAGAGGGGACTCTGATGAGCAGACCAGACCAAGTTTGGGGCATGTAGGGCCTTTCTAGGCAGAGTTATGGGCCGGACAAAAAGGGAAGACAAATATGGTCAAAAATCTAAAATCCAATCCAAAACATGCAGTAGGAGGACCTCTGATGAGCAGACCAGACCAAGTTTGGGGCATGTAGGGCCTTTCTAGGCAGAGTTATGGGCCGGACAAAAAGGGAGACAAATATAGTCATTTAAAAAAAAATCAATGCAAAACACGCCCGTAGAGGGGACTCTGATGAGCAGACCAGACCAAGTTTGGGACATGTAGGGCCTTTCTAGGCAGAGTTATGGGCCGGACAAAAAGGGAAGACAAATATGGTCAAAAATCTTAAAATCCAATCCAAAACACGCCCGTAGAGGGGACTCTGATGAGCAGACCAGACCAAGTTTGAGGCATGTAGGGCCTTTCTAGGCAGAGTTATGGGCCGGACAAAAAGGGAAGACAAATATGGTCAAAAATCTTAAAATCCAATCCAAAACATGCCCGTAGAGGGACCTCTGATGAGCAGACCAGACCAAGTTTGGGGCATGTAGGGCCTTTCTAGGAAGAGTTATGGGCCGGACAAAAAGGGAAGACAAATATAGTCATTTAAAAAAAAAAATCCAATCCAAAACACGCCAGTAGAGGGGACTCTATTGAGCAGACCAGACCAAGTTTGGGGCATGTAGGGCCTTTCTAGGCAGAGTTATGGGCCGGACAAAAAGGGAAGACAAATATGGTCAAAAATCTTAAAATCCAATCCAAAACATGCCCGTAGAGGGACCTCTGATGAGCAGACCAGACCAAGTTTGGGGCATGTAGGGCCTTTCTAGGCAGAGTTATGGGCCGGACAAAAAGGGAAGACAAATATAGTCATTAAAAAAAAAAATCCAATCCAAAACACGCCCGTAGAGGGGACTCTGATGAGCAGACCAGACCAGGTTTGGGGCATGTAGGGCCTTTCTAGGCAGAGTTATGGGCCAGACAAAAAGGGAAGACAAATATGGTCAAAAATCTTAAAATCCAATCCAAAACATGCCAGTAGAGGGACCTCTGATGAGCAGACCAGACCAAGTTTGGGGCATGTAGGGCCTTTCTAGGCAGAGTTATGGGGCCGGACAAAAAGGGAAGACAAATATGGTCATTTTTTTTAAAATCCAATCAAAAACACGCCCGTAGAGGGGACTCTGATGAGCAGACCAGACCAAGTTTGGGGCATGTAGGGCCTTTCTAGGCAGAGTTATGGGCCAGACAAAAAGGGAAGACAAATATGGTCATTTAAAAAAAAAAAATCCAATCCAAAACACGCCCGTAGAGGGGACTCTGATGAGCAGACCAGACCAAGTTTGGGGCATGTAGGGCCTTTCTAGGCAGAGTTATGGGCCAGACAAAAAGGGAAGACAAATATGGTCATTTAAAAAAAAAAATCCAATCCAAAACATGCCAGTAGAAGGACCTCTGATGAGCAGACCAGACCAAGTTTGGGGCATGTAAGGCCTTTCTAGGCAGAGTTATGGGCCGGACAAAAAGGGAAGACAAATATGGTCAAAAATCTTAAAATCCAATCCAAAACATGCCAGTAGAGGGACCTCTGATGAGCAGACCAGACCAAGTTTGGGGCATGTAGGGCCTTTCTAGGCAGAGTTATGGGCCGGACAAAAAGGGAAGACAAATATAGTCATTTAAAAAAAAAATCCAATGCAAAACACGCCCGTAGAGGGGACTCTGATGAGCAGACCAGACCAAGTTTGGGGCATGTAGGGCCTTTCTAGGCAGAGTTATGGGCCGGACAAAAAGGGAAGACAAATATGGTCAAAAATCTTAAAATCCAATCCAAAACATGCCCGTAGAGGGACCTCTGATGAGCAGACCAGACCAAGTTTGGGGCATGTAGGGCCTTTCTAGGCAGAGTTATGGGCCGGACAAAAAGGGAAGACAAATATAGTCATTTAAAAAAAAAATCCAATCCAAAACATGCCAGTAGAGGGACCTCTGGTGAGCAGACCAGACCAAGTTTGGGGCATGTAGGGCCTTTCTAGGCAGAGTTATGGACCAGACAAAAAGGGAAGACAAATATGGTCAAAAATCTTAAAATACAATCCAAAACACGCCCGTAGAGGGGACTGATGAGCAGACCAGACCAAGTTTGGGGCATGTAGGGCCTTTCTAGGCAGAGTTATGGGCCGGACAAAAAGGGAAGACAAATAATAGTCATTTAAAAAAAAAAATCCAATCCAAAACACGCCAGTAGAGGGGACTCTATTGAGCAGACCAGACCAAGTTTGGGGCATGTAGGGCCTTTCTAGGCAGAGTTATGGGCCAGACAAAAAGGAAACACAAATATGGTCAAAAATCTTAAAATCCAATCCAAAACACGCCCGTAGAGGGGACTCTGATGAGCAGACCAGACCAAGTTTGGGGCATGTAGGGCCTTTCTAGGTAGAGTTATGGGCCGGACAAAAAGGGAAGACAAATATAGTCATTTAAAAAAAAAATCCAATGCAAAACACGCCCGTAGAGGGGACTCTGATGAGCAGACCAGACCAAGTTTGGGACATGTAGGGCCTTTCTAGGCAGAGTTATGGGCCGGACAAAAAGGGAAGACAAATATGGTCAAAAATCTTAAAATCCAATCCAAAACACGCCCGTAGAGGGGACTCTGATGAGCAGACCAGACCAAGTTTGAGGCATGTAGGGCCTTTCTAGGCAGAGTTATGGGCCGGACAAAAAGGGAAGACAAATATGGTCAAAAATCTTAAAATCCAATCCAAAACATGCCCGTAGAGGGACCTCTGATGAGCAGACCAGACCAAGTTTGGGGCATGTAGGGCCTTTCTAGGAAGAGTTATGGGCCGGACAAAAAGGGAAGACAAATATAGTCATTTAAAAAAAAAAATCCAATCCAAAACACGCCAGTAGAGGGGACTCTATTGAGCAGACCAGACCAAGTTTGGGGCATGTAGGGCCTTTCTAGGCAGAGTTATGGGCCGGACAAAAAGGGAAGACAAATATGGTCAAAAATCTTAAAATCCAATCCAAAACATGCCCGTAGAGGGACCTCTGATGAGCAGACCAGACCAAGTTTGGGGCATGTAGGGCCTTTCTAGGCAGAGTTATGGGCCGGACAAAAAGGGAAGACAAATATAGTCATTAAAAAAAAAAATCCAATCCAAAACACGCCCGTAGAGGGGACTCTGATGAGCAGACCAGACCAGGTTTGGGGCATGTAGGGCCTTTCTAGGCAGAGTTATGGGCCAGACAAAAAGGGAAGACAAATATGGTCAAAAATCTTAAAATCCAATCCAAAACATGCCAGTAGAGGGACCTCTGATGAGCAGACCAGACCAAGTTTGGGGCATGTAGGGCCTTTCTAGGCAGAGTTATGGGCCGGACAAAAAGGGAAGACAAATATGGTCATTTTTTTTAAAATCCAATCAAAAACACGCCCGTAGAGGGGACTCTGATGAGCAGACCAGACCAAGTTTGGGGCATGTAGGGCCTTTCTAGGCAGAGTTATGGGCCAGACAAAAAGGGAAGACAAATATGGTCATTTAAAAAAAAAAATCCAATCCAAAACACGCCCGTAGAGGGGACTCTGATGAGCAGACCAGACCAAGTTTGGGGCATGTAGGGCCTTTCTAGGCAGAGTTATGGGCCAGACAAAAAGGGAAGACAAATATGGTCATTTAAAAAAAAAAATCCAATCCAAAACATGCCAGTAGAAGGACCTCTGATGAGCAGACCAGACCAAGTTTGGGGCATGTAAGGCCTTTCTAGGCAGAGTTATGGGCCGGACAAAAAGGGAAGACAAATATGGTCAAAAATCTTAAAATCCAATCCAAAACATGCCCGTAGAGGGACCTCTGATGAGCAGACCAGACCAAGTTTGGGGCATGTAGGGCCTTTCTAGGCAGAGTTATGGGCCGGACAAAAAGGGAAGACAAATATAGTCATTTAAAAAAAAAATCCAATGCAAAACACGCCCGTAGAGGGGACTCTGATGAGCAGACCAGACCAAGTTTGGGGCATGTAGGGCCTTTCTAGGCAGAGTTATGGGCCGGACAAAAAGGGAAGACAAATATGGTCAAAAATCTTAAAATCCAATCCAAAACATGCCCGTAGAGGGACCTCTGATGAGCAGACCAGACCAAGTTTGGGGCATGTAGGGCCTTTCTAGGCAGAGTTATGGGCCGGACAAAAAGGGAAGACAAATATAGTCATTTAAAAAAAAAATCCAATCCAAAACATGCCAGTAGAGGGACCTCTGATGAGCAGACCAGACCAAGTTTGGGGCATGTAGGGCCTTTCTAGGCAGAGTTATGGACCAGACAAAAAGGGAAGACAAATATGGTCAAAAATCTTAAAATACAATCCAAAACACGCCCGTAGAGGGGACTGATGAGCAGACCAGACCAAGTTTGGGGCATGTAGGGCCTTTCTAGGCAGAGTTATGGGCCGGACAAAAAGGGAAGACAAATAATAGTCATTTAAAAAAAAAAATCCAATCCAAAACACGCCAGTAGAGGGGACTCTATTGAGCAGACCAGACCAAGTTTGGGGCATGTAGGGCCTTTCTAGGAAGAGTTATGGGCCAGACAAAAAGGAAACACAAATATGGTCAAAAATCTTAAAATCCAATCCAAAACACGCCCGTAGAGGGGACTCTGATGAGCAGACCAGACCAAGTTTGGGGCATGTAGGGCCTTTCTAGGTAGAGTTATGGGCCGGACAAAAAGGGAAGACAAATATAGTCATTAAAAAAAAAAATCCAATCCAAAACACGCCCGTAGAGGGGACTCTGATGAGCAGACCAGACCAGGTTTGGGGCATGTAGGGCCTTTCTAGGCAGAGTTATGGGCCAGACAAAAAGGGAAGACAAATATGGTCAAAAATCTTAAAATCCAATCCAAAACATGCCAGTAGAGGGACCTCTGCTGAGCAGACCAGACCAAGTTTGGGGCATGTAGGGCCTTTTTAGGCAGAGTTATGGGCCGGACAAAAAGGGAAGACAAATATGGTCATTTTTTTTTTAATCCAATCAAAAACACGCCCGTAGAGGGGACTCTGATGAGCAGACCAGACCAAGTTTGGGGCATGTAGGGCCTTTCTAGGCAGAGTTATGGGCCAGACAAAAAGGGAAGACAAATATGGTCATTTAAAAAAAAAAATCCAATCCAAAACATGCCAGTAGAAGGACCTCTGATGAGCAGACCAGACCAAGTTTGGGGCATGTAGGGCCTTTCTAGGCAGAGTTATGGGCCGGACAAAAAGGGAAGACAAATATGGTCAAAAATCTTAAAATCCAATCCAAAACATGCCAGTAGAAGGACCTCTGATGAGCAGACCAAGTTTGGGGCATGTAGGGCCTTTCTAGGCAGAGTTATGGGCCGGACAAAAAGGGAAGACAAATATAGTCATTTAAAAAAAAAATCCAATGCAAAACACGCCCGTAGAGGGGACTCTGATGAGCAGACCAGACCAAGTTTGGGGCATGTAGGGCCTTTCTAGGCAGAGTTATGGGCCGGACAAAAAGGGAAGACAAATATGGTCAAAAATCTTAAAATCCAATCCAAAACATGCCAGTAGAGGGACCTCTGATGAGCAGACCAGACCAAGTTTGGGGCATGTAGGGCCTTTCTAGGCAGAGTTATGGGCCAGACAAAAAGGGAAGACAAATATGGTCAAAAATCTTAAAATACAATCCAAAACACGCCCGTAGAGGGGACTGATGAGCAGACCAGACCAAGTTTGGGGCATGTAGGGCCTTTCTAGGCAGAGTTATGGGCCGGACAAAAAGGGAAGACAAATATAGTCATTTAAAAAAAAAAATCCAATCCAAAACACGCCAGTAGAGGGGACTCTATTGAGCAGACCAGACCAAGTTTGGGGCATGTAGGGCCTTTCTAGGCAGAGTTATGGGCCGGACAAAAAGGGAAGACAAATATGGTCAATTTAAAAAAAAATCCAATCCAAAACATGCCCGTAGAGGGGACTCTGATGAGCAGACCAGACCAAGTTTGGGGCATGTAGGGCCTTTCTAGGCAGAGTTATGGGCCAGACAAAAAGGGAAGACAAATATGGTCTTTTTTTTTTTTTATCCAATCCCAAACATGCCCGTAGAGGGATCTCTTATGAGCAGACCAGACCAAGTTTGGGGCATGTAGGGCCTTTCTAGGCAGAGTTATGGGCCGGACAAAAAGGGAAGACAAATATGGTCATTTTTTTTTAAATCCAATCAAAAACACGCCCGTAGAGGGGACTCTGATGAGCAGACCAGACCAAGTTTGGGGCATGTAGGGCCTTTCTAGGCAGAGTTATGGGCCAGACAAAAAGGGAAGACAAATATGGTCATTTAAAAAAAAAAATCCAATCCAAAACATGCCAGTAGAAGGACCTCTGATGAGCAGACCAGACCAAGTTTGGGGCATGTAGGGCCTTTCTAGGCAGAGTTATGGGCCGGACAAAAAGGGAAGACAAATATGGTCATTTAAAAAAAAAAATCCAATCCAAAACATGCCAGTAGAAGGACCTCTGATGAGCAGACCAGACCAAGTTTGGGGCATGTAGGGCCTTTCTAGGCAGAGTTATGGGCCGGACAAAAAGGGAAGACAAATATGGTCAAAAATCTTAAAATCCAATCCAAAACATGGCCGTAGAGGGACCTCTGATGAACAGACCAGACCAAGTTTGGGGCATGTAGGGCCTTTCTAGGCAGAGTTATGGGCCGGACAAAAAGGGAAGACAAATATGGTCATTTTTTTTAAATCCAATCAAAAACACGCCCGTAGAGGGGACTCTGATGAGCAGACCAGACCAAGTTTGGGGCATGTAGGGCCTTTCTAGGCAGAGTTATGGGCCAGACAAAAAGGGAAGACAAATATGGTCAAAAATCTTAAAATCCAATCCAAAACACGCCCGTAGAGGGGACTCTGATGAGCAGACCAGACCAAGTTTGGGGCATGTAGGGCCTTTCTAGGCAGAATTATGGGCCGGACAAAAAGGGAATACAAATATGGTCCATTTTTGTTTTAATCCAATCCACAACACGCCCGTAGAGGGGACTCTGATGAGCAGACCAGACCAAGTTTGGGGCATGTAGGGCCTTTCTAGGCAGAGTTATGGGCCGGACAAAAAGGGAAGACAAATATGGTCATTTAAAAAAAAAAATCCAATCCAAAACATGCCAGTAGAGGGACCTCTGATGAGCAGACCAGACCAAGTTTGGGGCATGTAGGGCCTTTCTAGGCAGAGTTATGGGCCGGACAAAAAGGGAAGACAAATATGGTCAAAAATCTTAAAATCCAATCCAAAACACGCCTGTAGAGGGGACTCTGATGAGCAGACCAGACCAAGTTTGGGGCATGTAGGGCCTTTCTAGAAAGAGTTATGGGCCGGACAAAAAGGGAAGACAAATATGGTCATTTAAAAAAAAAAATCCAATCCAAAACATGCCCGTAGAGGGACCTCTGATGAGCAGACCAGACCAAGTTTGGGGCATGTAGGGCCTTTCTAGGCAGAGTTATGGGCCAGACAAAAAGGGAAGACAAATATAGTCATAAAAAAAAAAAATCCCAATCTAAAACACGCCCGTAGAGGGGACTCTGATGAGCAGACCAGACCAAGTTTGGGGCATGTAGGGCCTTTCTAGGCAGAGTTATGGGCCGGACAAAAAGGGAAGACAAATATGGTCAAAAATCTTAAAATCCAATCCAAAACATGCCCGTAGAGGGACCTCTGATGAGCAGACCAGACCAAGTTTGGGGCATGTAGGGCCTTTCTAGGCAGAGTTATGGGCCGGACAAAAAGGGAAGACAAATATAGTCATAAAAAAAAAAAATCCAATCCAAAACACGCCCGTAGAGGGGACTCTGATGAGCAGACCAGACCAAGTTTGGGGCATGTAGGGCCTTTCTAGGCAGAGTTATGGGCCGGACAAAAAGGGAAGACAAATATAGTCATAAAAAAAAAAAAATCCAATCCAAAACACGCCCGTAGAGGGGACTCTGATGAGCAGACCAGACCAAGTTTGGGGCATGTAGGGCCTTTCTAGGCAGAGTTATGGGCCGGACAAAAAGGGAAGACAAATATAGTCATAAAAAAAAAAAATCCAATCCAAAACACGCCCGTAGAGGGGACTCTGATGAGCAGACCAGACCAAGTTTGGGGCATGTAGGGCCTTTCTAGGCAGAGTTATGGGCCAGACAAAAAGGGAAGACAAATATGGTCAAAAATCTTAAAATACAATCCAAAACACGCCCGTAGAGGGGACTGATGAGCAGACCAGACCAAGTTTGGGGCATGTAGGGCCTTTCTAGGCAGAGTTATGGGCCGGACAAAAAGGGAAGACAAATATAGTTATTTAAAAAAAAAAATCCAATCCAAAACACGCCAGTAGAGGGGACTCTATTGAGCAGACCAGACCAAGTTTGGGGCATGTAGGGCCTTTCTAGGCAGAGTTATGGGCCAGACAAAAAGGAAAGACAAATATGGTCAAAAATCTTAAAATCCAATCCAAAACACGCCCGTAGAGGGGACTCTGATGAGCAGACCAGACCAAGTTTGGGGCATGTAGGGCCTTTCTAGGCAGAGTTATGGGCCGGACAAAAAGGGAAGACAAATATAGTCATTAAAAAAAAAAATCCAATCCAAAACACGCCCGTAGAGGGGACTCTGATGAGCAGACCAGACCAGGTTTGGGGCATGTAGGGCCTTTCTAGGCAGAGTTATGGGCCAGACAAAAAGGGAAGACAAATATGGTCAAAAATCTTAAAATCCAATCCAAAACATGCCAGTAGAGGGACCTCTGATGAGCAGACCAGACCAAGTTTGGGGCATGTAGGGCCTTTCTAGGCAGAGTTATGGGCCGGACAAAAAGGGAAGACAAATATGGTCATTTTTTTTTTAATCCAATCAAAAACACGCCCGTAGAGGGGACTCTGATGAGCAGACCAGACCAAGTTTGGGGCATGTAGGGCCTTTCTAGGCAGAGTTATGGGCCAGACAAAAAGGGAAGACAAATATGGTCATTTAAAAAAAAAAATCCAATCCAAAACATGCCAGTAGAAGGACCTCTGATGAGCAGACCAGACCAAGTTTGGGGCATGTAGGGCCTTTCTAGGCAGAGTTATGGGCCGGACAAAAAGGGAAGACAAATATGGTCAAAAATCTTAAAATCCAATCCAAAACATGCCCGTAGAGGGACCTCTGATGAACAGACCAGACCAAGTTTGGGGCATGTAGGGCCTTTCTAGGCAGAGTTATGGGCCGGACAAAAAGGGAAGACAAATATGGTCATTTTTTTTTAAATCCAATCAAAAACACGCCCGTAGAGGGGACTCTGATGAGCAGACCAGACCAAGTTTGGGGCATGTAGGGCCTTTCTAGGCAGAGTTATGGGCCAGACAAAAAGGGAAGACAAATATGGTCAAAAATCTTAAAATCCAATCCAAAACACGCCCGTAGAGGGGACTCTGATGAGCAGACCAGACCAAGTTTGGGGCATGTAGGGCCTTTCTAGGCAGAATTATGGGCCGGACAAAAAGGGAATACAAATATGGTCCATTTTTGTTTTAATCCAATCCACAACACGCCCGTAGAGGGGACTCTGATGAGCAGACCAGACCAAGTTTGGGGCATGTAGGGCCTTTCTAGGCAGAGTTATGGGCCGGACAAAAAGGGAAGACAAATATGGTCATTTAAAAAAAAAAATCCAATCCAAAACATGCCAGTAGAGGGACCTCTGATGAGCAGACCAGACCAAGTTTGGGGCATGTAGGGCCTTTCTAGGCAGAGTTATGGGCCGGACAAAAAGGGAAGACAAATATGGTCAAAAATCTTAAAATCCAATCCAAAACACGCCTGTAGAGGGGACTCTGATGAGCAGACCAGACCAAGTTTGGGGCATGTAGGGCCTTTCTAGAAAGAGTTATGGGCCGGACAAAAAGGGAAGACAAATATGGTCATTTAAAAAAAAAAATCCAATCCAAAACATGCCCGTAGAGGGACCTCTGATGAGCAGACCAGACCAAGTTTGGGGCATGTAGGGCCTTTCTAGGCAGAGTTATGGGCCAGACAAAAAGGGAAGACAAATATAGTCATAAAAAAAAAAAATCCCAATCTAAAACACGCCCGTAGAGGGGACTCTGATGAGCAGACCAGACCAAGTTTGGGGCATGTAGGGCCTTTCTAGGCAGAGTTATGGGCCGGACAAAAAGGGAAGACAAATATGGTCAAAAATCTTAAAATCCAATCCAAAACATGCCCGTAGAGGGACCTCTGATGAGCAGACCAGACCAAGTTTGGGGCATGTAGGGCCTTTCTAGGCAGAGTTATGGGCCGGACAAAAAGGGAAGACAAATATGGTCAAAAATCTTAAAATCCAATCCAAAACACGCCCGTAGAGGGGACTCTGATGAGCAGACCAGACCAAGTTTGGGGCATGTAGGGCCTTTCTAGGCAGAGTTATGGGCCAAACAAGAAGGGAAGACAAATATGGTCAAAAATCTTAAAATCCAATCCAAAACACGCCTGTAGAGGGGACTATTGAGCAGACCAGACCAAGTTTGGGGCATGTAGGGCCTTTCTAGGCAGAGTTATGGGCCAGACAAAAAGGGAAGACAAATATAGTCATTTAAAAAAAAAAATCCCAATCTAAAACACGCCCGTAGAGGGGACTCTGATGAGCAGACCAGACCAAGTTTGGGGCATGTAGGGCCTTTCTAGGCAGAGTTATGGGCCGGACAAAAAGGGAAGACAAATATGGTCAAAAATCTTAAAATCCAATCCAAAACATGCCCGTAGAGGGACCTCTGATGAGCAGACCAGACCAAGTTTGGGGCATGTAGGGCCTTTCTAGGCAGAGTTATGGGCCGGACAAAAAGGGAAGACAAATATGGTCAAAAATCTTAAAATCCAATCCAAAACACGCCCGTAGAGGGGACTCTGATGAGCAGACCAGACCAAGTTTGGGGCATGTAGGGCCTTTCTAGGCAGAGTTATGGGCCAAACAAGAAGGGAAGACAAATATGGTCAAAAATCTTAAAATCCAATCCAAAACACGCCTGTAGAGGGGACTATTGAGCAGACCAGACCAAGTTTGGGGCATGTAGGGCCTTTCTAGGCAGAGTTATGGGCCAGACAAAAAGGGAAGACAAATATAGTCATTTAAAAAAAAAATCCCAATCTAAAACACGCCCGTAGAGGGGACTCTGATGAGCAGACCAGACCAAGTTTGGGGCATGTAGGGCCTTTCTAGGCAGAGTTATGGGCCGGACAAAAAGGGAAGACAAATATGGTCAAAAATCTTAAAATCCAATCCAAAACACGCCCGTAGAGGGGACTCTGATGAGCAGACCAGACCAAGTTTGGGGCATGTAGGGCCTTTCTAGGCAGAGTTATGAGCCGGACAGAAAGGGAAGACAAATATGGTAAAAAATCTTAAAATCCAATCCAAAACACGCCCATAGAGGGGACTCTGATGAGCAGACCAGACCAAGTTTGGGGCATGTAGGGCCTTTCTAGGCAGAGTTATGGGCCAGACAAAAAGGGAAGACAAATATGGTCAAAAATCTTAAAATCCAATCCAAAACACGCCCGTAGAGGGGACTCTGATGAGCAGACCAGACCAAGTTTGGGGCATGTAGGGCCTTTCTAGGCAGAGTTATGGGCCAGACAAAAAGGGAAGACAAATATGGTCAAAAATCTTAAAATCCAATCCAAAACACGCCTGTAGAGGGGACTCTGATGAGCAGACCAGACCAAGTTTGGGGCATGTAGGGCCTTTCTAGAAAGAGTTATGGGCCGGACAAAAAGGGAAGACAAATATGGTCATTTAAAAAAAAAAATCCAATCCAAAACATGCCCGTAGAGGGACCTCTGATGAGCAGACCAGACCAAGTTTGGGGCATGTAGGGCCTTTCTAGGCAGAGTTATGGGCCAGACAAAAAGGGAAGACAAATATGGTCAAAAATCTTAAAATCCAATCCAAAACACGCCCGTAGAGGGGACTCTGATGAGCAGACCAGACCAAGTTTGGGGCATGTAGGGCCTTTCTAGGCAGAGTTATGGGCCAAACAAGAAGGGAAGACAAATATGGTCAAAAATCTTAAAATCCAATCCAAAACACGCCCGTAGAGGGGACTCTGATGAGCAGACCAGACCAAGTTGGGGGCATGTAGGGCCTTTCTAGGCAGAGTTATGGGCCGGACAAAAAGGGAAGACAAATATGGTCAAAAATCTTAAAATACAATCCAAAACACGCCTGTAGAGGGGACTCTGATGAGCAGACCAGACCAAGTTTGGGGCATGTAGGGCCTTTCTAGAAAGAGTTATGGGCCGGACAAAAAGGGAAGACAAATATGGTCATTTAAAAAAAAAAATCCAATCCAAAACATGCCCGTAGAGGGACCTCTGATGAGCAGACCAGACCAAGTTTGGGGCATGTAGGGCCTTTCTAGGCAGAGTTATGGGCCAGACAAAAAGGGAAGACAAATATGGTCAAAAATCTTAAAATCCAATCCAAAACACGCCTGTAGAGGGGACTCTGATGAGCAGACCAGACCAAGTTTGGGGCATGTAGGGCCTTTCTAGGCAGAGTTATGGGCCGGACAAAAAGGGAAGACAAATATGGTAATAAAAAAAAAAAAATCCAATCCAAAACATGCCAGTAGAGGGACCTCTGATGAGCAGACCAGACCAAGTTTGGGGCATGTAGGGCCTTTCTAGGCAGAGTTATGGGCCAGACAAAAAGGGAAGACAAATATAGTCATTTAAAAAAAAAATCCCAATCTAAAACACGCCCGTAGAGGGGACTCTGATGAGCAGACCAGACCAAGTTTGGGGCATGTAGGGCCTTTCTAGGCAGAGTTATGGGCCGGACAAAAAGGGAAGACAAATATGGTCAAAAATCTTAAAATCCAATCCAAAACATGCCCGTAGAGGGACCTCTGATGAGCAGACCAGACCAAGTTTGGGGCATGTAGGGCCTTTCTAGGCAGAGTTATGGGCCGGACAAAAAGGGAAGACAAATATGGTCAAAAATCTTAAAATCCAATCCAAAACACGCCCGTAGAGGGGACTCTGATGAGCAGACCAGACCAAGTTTGGGGCATGTAGGGCCTTTCTAGGCAGAGTTATGGGCCAAACAAAAAGGGAAGACAAATATGGTCAAAAATCTTAAAATCCAAACCAAAACACGCTTGTAGAGGGGACTCTGATGAGCAGACCAGACCAAGTTTGGGGCATGTAGGGCCTTTCTAGGCAGAGTTATGGGCCGGACAAAAAGGGAAGACAAATATAGTCATTTAAAAAAAAAATCCAATCCAAAACACGCCCGTAGAAGGGACTATTGAGCAGACCAGACCAAGTTTGGGGCATGTAGGGCCTTTCTAGGCAGAGTTATGGGCCAGACAAAAAGGGAAGACAAATATGGTCAAAAATCTTAAAATCCAATCCAAAACACGCCCGTAGAGGGGACTCTGATGAGCAGACCAGACCAAGTTAGGGTTAGGGTTAGGGTTAGGGTTAGGGTTAGGGTTAGGTTTGGGTTAGGGTAGGGTTAAAAAGAAAAACAGGATGGTCTTAAAAAGCGCGGGCCTATCATTTCTGTGTTTAAAAATATATAAAAAAAAAAAAAGGAAGGAAAACAGAAGTACAAAAAACGTGTTGTGAAATAATGTGTGTGTTTTCTTTTACAGGTGCTGTGTGGTGATGGCTGAGTGGATGGTGCTGAGGATTGGAGGACCAAGGTAGGTGTTGTTGAGTTTGTTCTTTAGTGTGTAGATCTATGTGCCAGTATGTAAGTGTGTGCGTGTGTATGGATACATAGTCCGGTGAGTTATGTGTGTGTATATTATTTTAAGTAATGTATGCGTAAGAATATGTATGAGTGGGTACATGTATATGTTCCAAAGTGTTGTGAGGTAATGTGTTTGTTCTTTTGCAGGTGCTGTGTGGCAATGGATGAGTGGATGATACTGATCAAGGTAAGTATTGTTGAAGGTGTAGTCTATTTATGAGTGAAGTAGGTCCTGTATGAGATGAAGAGTGTTATGTTTTTTCATTCAGTCCCAGGGGTGTAATTGTATTTAACTGTGTGATCCATTTTCTTTCGGCATGTTTCCGCTGTCCACTGGACCACCCGGACCCCGACTCCACACCAGATATGATGAGGTGAGTGACGGGGTGCTCCTGGAAGTGTGTGACGAGTGTTGTTTGTAGGTGTGCCCGTGAGATGTTGTACAGATGTTGTTTGAGTCTGGTGTCTATTGAAGAGCCGGTTTCTCCTATATAGTGTTTGTGGCAGAGGGTGCAGGTGATGATGTATACGGCGTTCGAGGTTTGTAAGGTGAGGTTGTCCGGGACCGGAGCTGATGTGTGGCTGTGAGGGTTTGTAATGAATTTTCTGTATTTATAGTGAAGTGTATGAGGTTTGGCTGCTGGAGAGGGCATGGTGCTGAATTTGGTGTGTATGAGTATGTCCTTTAAACTTTTATTTCTTCTGTATGCCGAAATGATCCTGTAGGGTTTTAGTGCGGGGTATGTGCGTTGGGCCGTGGTGAAGTTGTGTTTGAGTGCATGTTGCAGGGGTCGAGTTTTGTGTGAAAATGTGGTGACTAGGGGAATGATTATTAACGGGTCCGTGACGGTGTCTGAGGTGAACGGTGTGCCGGTGTTGGTTGTGGGTGGTGGGGCCAGGGGGGTGAAAACAGAATCCTGAGTATTGTTAAAATCAGGATCGGGAAGGATGGTGGGGTTAAAGGGCGGGTAAACAACCAGTGGGGAATTAGGAAGGGTATTAAAGGTAGGGTGGGGACGGGAAGGCAGGGTGGAATTAAAGGTAGAGTGGGAATGGGAAGGCAGGGTGGGGTTAAAGGGCGGGTTGAAGGGACCTTTAAAGGGAGGGTTGGGTTTGGGCCTAGGGTTAAGGGGAGGGGTGGGGTTACAGGGAGGGTTGGGGTTGGGTATGGGGTCGGAGGGACTTTTAAAGGGAGGGTTGGGTTTAGGCCTAGGGTTAAAGGGAGGGGTGTGGTTACAGGGAGGGTTGGGGTTGGGTATGGGGTCTGAGGGGTTGGGGTTAGGATGAGGGACCAGGTTGGGTGTAGCTCTTGGGGCGGGCAGAGAGGGGTTAAAGGGAGGGGTGGGGTTACAGGGAGGGTTGGGGTTGGGCGTGGGGTCCGAGGGGTTGGGGTTAGGGTGAGGGACCAGGTTGGGTGTAGTTATTGGGGCGGGCAGAGTGGGGTTAAAGGGAAGGTTGGGTTGGGGTTTAAGACGGCGGATGGAATTGAAGATGGGGTAGTGACGGGGTGTTGGATGAGGTCCCGCAGCAGGGTCCCGGGAAGGTTCAGGGCTAGGAGGGGGGTTGGGGGAGGATGCAGGATACGAACCCGGTGTAGGGTAAGGGGAGGGATTCGGGGGGGATGGGGAAAGGAGGGAGAGGGACCGTGCTGCGGGTTGTGTATGAACTGATGCTTGTGTTTGGAGTGCAGAGATTATGTGTGATGTGTGTGTCGTGTGTGTGTTGGTTGTGTATGTGCCTTCGTTTGGTGCGGTGGGTGTATGTGTGGGCTGAGTGGGAGAGAGGGCTGCCAAAGTGTCGTTCTTGATTGTGCGCAGAAACCGTTTGGAATATCCCCTGTGCCTAAGTGCGTGAAATAGTGTTGAGATGGCTATGTGTAAATCTTCTTTGTGAGAAGATATTCTATGAAACCGGATTATTTGTGATTTGACTATACCTTTAAATGTGTGTTTGGGATGGTAACTGTGTTTGTGTAATAGGGCGTGTGTGTCTGTAGGTTTAAAGTATACCCGTGTCTGTAATGTCTTATGTGTTGTATTTATTGGGTGAAAATATACAGTGGTGTCCAAAAAGTGAATTTGCTGTGGGTCAATTATGTATTTTACTGTTATTGACGGGTGATGAGAGTTGAGTATGCGTATGAATTCCGTGAAATGTTTGATGTCGTGTGGCCATGCTCCTATGATGTCATCTAAAAATCTGTAGTAAAATGATGGTTGTAGTGGACACTTTGACAGCGCTTCTCTCTCCCACTCAGCCATGTATATGTTGGCATAGGCGGGTGCGAACTTTTTGCCCATAGCTGTTCCCGATATCTGTAGATAGTGTTTATTGTTAAATAAAAAGTCATTGCTGTCTAAACTAATTTGGAGTAATTGTAGAATGTCCTGATCCGGTCTATTGGGGTCTGGGTGTTTTTGAAATAATGACTTGACAGCCTGCACCCCCATAGTGGTGTTAATGTTGGTGTACAGGCTGTCAACGTCAATGGTGAAGATGTGTGTGTGGGAGGGAACAGCTATGGGCTTGAGCTTCTCTAGGAAATGGTAGGTGTCTTTGAGGTAACTGGGGTGGCGGGTGGATAGGGGGTTGATGTAGTGGTCAATGTATTCCGATATGTTATATGATTCGCTGTTGCAGTCGGAGACTATGGGTCTACCAGGAGGAACTTCAAAGGGAATGGTCCAGGTGTCCGGTTCTTTATGAATCTTAGGAAGTAAATAAAATAGTCTCTGTCGTGGTGTGTCTGGTCCGTACAAGTAGTCCCGTTGTTTGGCTGTGATGTATTGTCTATTGTAAAGTGATTTGATGATAGTCCTGAGTTTAACCTGTGTCTGTGGTTGTATGCTGTCCGGTATGATCTTGTAATGTCTGTTGTTGTTTAATTGCCTGTTTGCTTCAAAGATGTACTGATGGTTATCTAAAATGACTATCTTGGATCCTTTGTCCGCTGGTTTGATGACTATGTGTGTGTTGTTTTTAAGTGTTTGTAGTGATTCTCGGAGTGTGGTCGTGAGGTTGTCTGGTCTGTCCGTCTGTGTGTTGTTGTCGTCCCGTAGTGTCCTTCTGTCTGTCTTAATAAGGTGCCTGATATGGTGATCCACCTGGGAGAGTTTGGGCTCCCAGGTGGAGGGCTTGATAAACGGCAGGTGAATGTCATTGTCCGTGAAGTCAAAGTAGTCCAAAATCTTGAGTCGTCTGTGGTATTTGTGAATGTCCCTTTGAAGTTCCTCCTGGTCAAAAGTGGTGGGGCGGGGAATGAAGGTGAGGCCTCTCTCCAGCAGTGCTATTTGTGTTTGTGACGGATGAAATGTTTTGGATAGATTCAGTATATTGGAGTTGGGTGGTAGTGGTGCATAAGGGGGCTGAGAGACGGAGAGAGGGGGGGCAGTAGGTGTGTGTGTCGTTAATGGATGAGTGGTGATGTTGGAAGTGTCCGGGTTGTGGGTAGGGGTGATTATAAATTTAGCTGTGCACACCAGTGTGAGAAAATTGCTGTTGCTGTTTCCGGTGTCCAGTGAATGGTGTCCCTAGTGGTGCGGAATGAGTCCTTCGGTATTTCAAAGAGTGTGGGTAGATGTGTGCTGATGTATCCATTCATTATCTTGATGTTTTGTTTCTGTTGTGGGGTGAGAAGTGGTGAGTGGTTCATGATGGGGACATATATGGTGGCGTTGGGGAAAGTGCTCTGTGCTTCCTTGTACATGCTTGCTAACTGTTTCAGTGATGTCTGGTATGGGTCGTGGTCCTTATTGTTGAGACCCACCGAGAGGACCACCACCTCTGCGTGTGGGTGTATATCTGTTTTTTCTAAGACCTTCTGAAAATGATAGAAAGTGGCCCCAGGGTAGCTGTCCACCTGTGCCCTAGGGTTCTGGGTTAGGGTTAGGGTTAGGGTTAGGGTTAGGGTTAGGGTTAGGTGTTATCTCTGATGCCCCCCGCGCCAAGCAGTTCAGTACTTCGACCCGCATAGGCTTAGGGGGAAATGCACTCGTATCCTAGAGCCATGTAGATCTTCCACCAGAGGGGGTAGGGGAGTAGACCCCCTCCAGGACCCCAAAGGGGTCCCAGGCCTGTAGACCCTGTTGCGCTCGCGGCCCAGGGTAAGTAAAGGCCTAAGCACTAAAGAGGACGTTAGTAACCGATGGGTACATGGATGACCACCCCCGAATCCACTGATGGACGTGTGCGCACCACAGGGTCTAAGCAGGAGCGTGCTCTGAGGTCTTCTGTCCCCACAAGAGAGGATCCCCCCGAGAGAGGTAGGTGACCCCGGGTGTCAAGGTTCACTCGTGGGTGGCAGAGGTGACCGGCCACCGTAGTACATGCCACATCCGAGTGTAGACACAGGGGGGTTCCCCTCGTCCAATCCGAAGCGCGCAGCGCCGAGGCAATCCAATCCGAAGCGCGCAGCGCCGAGGCGCGCAGCGCCGAGGTGCCGCGCTGAGGTAGTCCATCTAATCTTCTTCACCAGTGGAGCAGCAGGGCCGTCTAGAAGGGAGGGGTCACTCCTGTCTCCTCCCCCTGAGTCCGGTCAGGAGGAGTGACTCGTAAAGCAGCGGAGCCGGTAAAACCGTGGTCCAAGCCTGAGGCCGGCTTGAAAATCAACCGTAGCCACGGCTTGAAAATCAACCGTGGTCCAAGCCTGAGGCCGGCTTGAAAATCAACCGTGGTCCAAGCCTGAGGCCGGCTTGAAAATCAACCGTAGCCACGGCTTGAAAATCAACCGTAGCCACGTCAGGACTGCTTTAGATGAAGTGGTGGGGTGGGCTGGACCGTAGCCTGGGCCTACGGCCGGAGGGGTCAAAGATCCCCCCGTTGCCGTGTGAGGGCCGGATGATGTGTAGTACACATCACCGAAGGAGGGAGCTGAGACAGCTCGGTCATCAGAGATGACAGAGGATCACAGGCTATGTGCGGAGGAGCAAGTCCCCGACGGTCCAGCCCCCAGGATGGGCGATGATGCTCCAGTGGAGGCCAATCCGGGTCCTCTTCAAGAGATGGAGGGCATGAGCGTGAGTGAATGGATGCACCTGAGTGTGTGAGTGCGTGTCCTACCTTGGCCCGGTAGCTAACCTAATCTAGGGGGAGCCTGCCTGAAAATTTAAAAAGCCTATCCAGGGCCTGGTTTTGATGAGTAGAGGACATCTGCACTTGTCGTGCTGCTGGGGAGGAAAGGGGGGTTAATGGACAGGACACATGAGTGCCATGAATGCAATAAGTGAGGGCACTCTGGGGAAGAGCGCCGCAGACATACATGAGTATGTGGAAGACAGGGCATGGGAGACAGAATTAAACCCTGGGCGTGGGGGTGTGCGTGTGTGAGAGAGCGAGAGAGAGAGAGAGAGCAGTTTAGAGGAGAGCAGGTAGAGGGAGATCAGTTAGAGAGAGAACAGCTAGGGATTTTTCTGTTGAGCGCACGTGTGTGTGGGTGTGTGGGAGAGAGAGAGAGCAAGAGAGGGGCTCTTCCGAGCAAATAAAAGGTGTAGTCAAAAACGCAGAACTCCACTCCCTGGGAGGTGCCTTCCTGCTGGCACCTACCACAACATTAAGCAGGGAATCGTGAGGTTCTAACCGGCCACGACTGCAGTTTCGCTCTCCTCAGAGCTCTTCAGGTAGCAAAGTATGAAATAAAAACGTTATGCAGGTCAAGGGCCGTCCTACGACTAAGGACTATCAAGAACTCAGGGGTGACGACAAAAAGCGTCATCCCCCCTGTGCCTTGGGCGCCCACCAGAATCGGTAATCACAGTTAAACATCTAGGGAAAAGAGGAGACAAGAGAGAGAGAGAGAGAGAGAGAGTGTGTGTGTGTGTATGTGTGTGTATGGAAGACAACATGGATGGACCGCGTGTGATAGGCGACCAAGGAACTGTGAAAGGAGAAAGGTGCACAGGTTAGGGTTAGTGTGGTACCAGAGTGGATCTGTAAGGAAAAAGGTGTGTGAATTAAAATTAGTAGGAAGGCCAGGGAGAGCCGAAGACACCGAAACCATAGGCCCAAAAGGGAGGTGAGAGGGAAACAAAGAGAGAGAACGGCCTAGGGTTGGGGTGAGGAGACTAAGGAGGAGGTAGGGGGGAGGGTGGGAGGAAAGACACCAGGGCGGGACCTATGGTTAGGTAAGAGGAAGGAAGGGGTTGGGGTTAGGGTAAATAGGTCGGTAAGGAGGTAGGGGGTAAGGAGAGATGGAAACAAGGTCAGCAGGGTTAAGGTTAGAGCAGGAGAGGAGAGGCCGAAAGAAGAACCATCAGTGAATATCAGTATGGGATGTGGGTGGAAAGGAGAGACGGGCTCCACAACATGAGTGTGGAGGTGTGGTGGAGGGACTCACAAATGGCCACAGGTGAAGGAACGTAGAGAAGAGTGTCCAGCGTCCATGCAGGGGAGGAGTCCACTTGTAGATGGGAAGCCCGGGTGAATAGACGAGCAACGAATGGGCTGGTGTGATCATGACATGGCACAGTCAACAATGACCCGCACGCAGTCACAACACAGCCATGCTATACCACAGGAGATAGATAACTACCCCGTGGAAAAATAGCATATTGAGAATCCCACGATGCAGACTGAATCCAGGGTTGTGGCGATGCCAAGCCGCAGAGAGCACAGGCAGCATCCAGAGAACAGGTCCACCACTCCGAAAGGTCAAAGGTCAAAAGCTCCCAGGGGTCAGAACCACACGTACGTCAGGTCCCCCAGTCACAACGGCCACCTACGGTGCAGGGTGTTTAAGGGTCACGTCCGATATTCCCCCAGCCTGGCAAAGGGTCACAAGCTGATCTTCCCCCGCGCACACACACCACCCATGCAAATCAGAGGTGCTTGGTCAAAGAACGTCACCCAGGCACCCGCAACCGGCGCAATGCTCAGGTCACATCCGATATTCCCAGGCACTGCAACCAGCGTAAGCAACGCCCTAGTAACGGTAGACCAAGGCTTCTGCAAGGGGCCAGAGGCCCCACAGAAGGCGCGAGCGGCAGGGGAGCAAAGTGACGCGACCGTAGAACGTGACCCCCCAGAGCCAAAGGCCAGAGACAGTCAGAGCAGGAACCGTCCAGCAGATGGTGCCACAGAGAGGGAGAGCGGTGCTTCACATAGGCCGTGAAGTTGGTGGAGCAGCTCAGCTTATGTAGTTTGACCCCGTGGGGACACGTCCTCCCGGGTCCAAGGAGGGACGGAGGGTAGATGAACCAGAGCTGAGATCAGCCTGGGGTTGAAGAAAGGCGCAGTGTAACACAGACGTAGGACCCGTCATGGTAGAGGTGAATGCAAATCTTCTGGGATGTGAGCAGGCTACCATTAAGCAGGTCTTCCCGATGACAGAGTGCAACTGTTTCCACACTACGCCGACCGCCACCCTGAGAGGTCCTCCCCCTGCGTACTACTACTTGGCCCATTCGTCGATACCATAGCAGACAGACACCCCCGCCCAGAACGGACGTTTGTGGAGTGAATGCGGAGGACGTCAGGGACAGTTCGTCGATTGAGGCATAGATAGGAAGAGAGGTCAGATGCGTAGTGAAACGCAGTCAATGACGGTCTATTTTGCCCACGACAGGAGGTGCTGTCTCTCTCCCAGAAGACCCGTCATCAGCTTCAGCGTGGCTCGGTGGTGTCCCGCCCCGGGGAAGGCGTGGTACCGGGGGGAGCGTGGCCTAGTTACCACCCGAGGGTCCAGAGAAGGCCGTCTGGGGGCGGGGTCAGGACACGTCCACGGCCGGTCCAGCAGACACAGGAAAGGTGGGTATGACACTCCATGATGTGACAAGACCCGCTCCGGCTGTGAGTGTAGGCCTCGTGCCGTCACTAGAAGACGGGGAGGCCGAGAGGAGTAGAGAGGCCAGGGGTCGAAGGTCAAGTGGAGTGCCCAGCAGGTCAAGCCCCCTGTTCAGGAGGGCCTTCTTCTGTGGGGGCATGTTTATAGGTGGGGGCAAGGCTATAGCAGGGTGGCCCTCGGACCGTCAGTGCGGTGCAGAGTGTCTCTGTTCTTCAGCCCGAGAGCTATGGTGTGGGGAGAGGAGTCCCCTACCCAACGACCGCTCCAAACAGGGCCACGATGGTGGAGTGTGTGACACTCCATGTGTGGGGAGTGTGTGGGGGGGTCCGATCCCCCTGTGTGTATTAAGCCTACCGTCGGTGCGGTGCAGAGTGTCTCTGTTCTTCAGCCCGAGAGCTTGTGTGAGGAGAGGAGCTCCCCACTGCTTCGATCGGGGCCATGCCGGTAAGGGCATTCTGACCTACGTGTTGAGTGTAGAGGGCGTGCGAGGCCCGGTCCCCCTTGGGACTATAGCCGTATACCCCGAAGAGGCGTTTCGTTGGCCCGCCCGCTGGGTCTCCAATGTAACCGCGAGGATCTGGCAGGATGAAGCAGTTGGCCGTGAGTTGTCACGTGCACTTATGAAGTTTCAACACCGTTTCCCTCGCTGAGTCGAACCCGATTGTAGGCCGGTCTCTCTCCAGAATCCCACGACGACGACCATCTTCTTGCGTCTGCATGCTAATGCGTCAGCGTCAACACTCACAGTCCGTGTCTATCCCAGGGAGGACTGCAGCGCACGCGAGGGGGAAGCGTCCATCTTCCAGACTACGCTGTGTTACACGTGGGGACTGAGCGCCCGTGGAGAGAGGTGGGGCTTACGCAACAAGGAATCCGACGTTCCCCTGAGGGGTAATTCGGTGGCCCCCCAATGGGGCCTCAGCGGCATGGCCCTACATGCGCTGGCTGGGTTAGGTGTTATCTCTGATGCCCCCCGCGCCAAGCAGTTCAGTACTTCGACCCGCATAGGCTTAGGGGGAAATGCACTCGTATCCTAGAGCCATGTAGATCTTCCACCAGAGGGGGTAGGGGAGTAGACCCCCTCCAGGACCCCAAAGGGGTCCCAGGCCTGTAGACCCTGTTGCGCTCGCGGCCCAGGGTAAGTAAAGGCCTAAGCACTAAAGAGGACGTTAGTAACCGATGGGTACATGGATGACCACCCCCGAATCCACTGATGGACGTGTGCGCACCACAGGGTCTAAGCAGGAGCGTGCTCTGAGGTCTTCTGTCCCCACAAGAGAGGATCCCCCCGAGAGAGGTAGGTGACCCCGGGTGTCAAGGTTCACTCGTGGGTGGCAGAGGTGACCGGCCACCGTAGTACATGCCACATCCGAGTGTAGACACAGGGGGGTTCCCCTCGTCCAATCCGAAGCGCGCAGCGCCGAGGCAATCCAATCCGAAGCGCGCAGCGCCGAGGCGCGCAGCGCCGAGGTGCCGCGCTGAGGTAGTCCATCTAATCTTCTTCACCAGTGGAGCAGCAGGGCCGTCTAGAAGGGAGGGGTCACTCCTGTCTCCTCCCCCTGAGTCCGGTCAGGAGGAGTGACTCGTAAAGCAGCGGAGCCGGTAAAACCGTGGTCCAAGCCTGAGGCCGGCTTGAAAATCAACCGTAGCCACGGCTTGAAAATCAACCGTGGTCCAAGCCTGAGGCCGGCTTGAAAATCAACCGTGGTCCAAGCCTGAGGCCGGCTTGAAAATCAACCGTAGCCACGGCTTGAAAATCAACCGTAGCCACGTCAGGACTGCTTTAGATGAAGTGGTGGGGTGGGCTGGACCGTAGCCTGGGCCTACGGCCGGAGGGGTCAAAGATCCCCCCGTTGCCGTGTGAGGGCCGGATGATGTGTAGTACACATCACCGAAGGAGGGAGCTGAGACAGCTCGGTCATCAGAGATGACAGAGGATCACAGGCTATGTGCGGAGGAGCAAGTCCCCGACGGTCCAGTCCCCAGGATGGGCGATGATGCTCCAGTGGAGGCCAATCCGGGTCCTCTTCAAGAGATGGGGGGCATGAGCGTGAGTGAATGGATGCACCTGAGTGTGTGAGTGCGTGTCCTACCTTGGCCCGGTAGCTAACCTAATCTAGGGGGAGCCTGCCTGAAAATTTAAAAAGCCTATCCAGGGCCTGGTTTTGATGAGTAGAGGACATCTGCACTTGTCGTGCTGCTGGGGAGGAAAGGGGGGTTAACGGACAGGACACATGAGTGCCATGAATGCAATAAATGAGGGCGCTCTGGGGAAGAGCGCCGCAGACATACATGAGTATGTGGAAGACAGGGCATGGGAGACAGAATTAAACCCTGGGCGTGGGGGTGTGCGTGTGTGAGAGAGCGAGAGAGAGAGAGAGAGAGAGCAGTTTAGAGGAGAGCAGGTAGAGGGAGATCAGTTAGAGAGAGAACAGCTAGGGATTTTTCTGTTGAGCGCACGTGTGTGTGGGTGTGTGGGAGAGAGAGAGAGCAAGAGAGGGGCTCTTCCGAGCAAATAAAAGGTGTAGTCAAAAACGCAGAACTCCACTCCCTGGGAGGTGCCTTCCTGCTGGCACCTACCACAACATTAAGCAGGGAATCGTGAGGTTCTAACCGGCCACGACTGCAGTTTCGCTCTCCTCAGAGCTCTTCAGGTAGCAAAGTATGAAATAAAAACGTTATGCAGGTCAAGGGCCGTCCTACGACTAAGGGCTATCAAGAACTCAGGGGTGACGACAAAAAGCGTCATCCCCCCTGTGCCTTGGGCGCCCACCAGAATCGGTAATCACAGTTAAACATCTAGGGAAAAGAGGAGACAAGAGAGAGAGAGAGAGAGAGAGTGTGTGTGTATGTGTGTGTATGGAAGACAACATGGATGGACCGCGTGTGATAGGCGACCAAGGAACTGTGAAAGGAGAAAGGTGCACAGGTTAGGGTTAGTGTGGTACCAGAGTGGATCTGTAAGGAAAAAGGTGTGTGAATTAAAATTAGTAGGAAGGCCAGGGAGAGCCGAAGACACCGAAACCATAGGCCCAAAAGGGAGGTGAGAGGGAAACAAAGAGAGAGAACGGCCTAGGGTTGGGGTGAGGAGACTAAGGAGGAGGTAGGGGGGAGGGTGGGAGGAAAGACACCAGGGCGGGACCTATGGTTAGGTAAGAGGAAGGAAGGGGTTGGGGTTAGGGTAAATAGGTCGGTACGGAGGTAGGGGGTAAGGAGAGATGGAAACAAGGTCAGCAGGGTTAAGGTTAGAGCAGGAGAGGAGAGGCCGAAAGAAGAACCATCAGTGAATATCAGTATGGGATGTGGGTGGAAAGGAGAGACGGGCTCCACAACATGAGTGTGGAGGTGTGGTGGAGGGACTCACAAATGGCCACAGGTGAAGGAACGTAGAGAAGAGTGTCCAGCGTCCATGCAGGGGAGGAGTCCACTTGTAGATGGGAAGCCCGGGTGAATAGACGAGCAACGAATGGGCTGGTGTGATCATGACATGGCACAGTCAACAATGACCCGCACGCAGTCACAACACAGCCATGCTATACCACAGGAGATAGATAACTACCCCGTGGAAAAATAGCATATTGAGAATCCCACGATGCAGACTGAATCCAGGGTTGTGGCGATGCCAAGCCGCAGAGAGCACAGGCAGCATCCAGAGAACAGGTCCACCACTCCGAAAGGTCAAAGGTCAAAAGCTCCCAGGGGTCAGAACCACACGTACGTCAGGTCCCCCAGTCACAACGGCCACCTACGGTGCAGGGTGTTTAAGGGTCACGTCCGATATTCCCCCAGCCTGGCAAAGGGTCACAAGCTGATCTTCCCCCGCGCACACACACCACCCATGCAAATCAGAGGTGCTTGGTCAAAGAACGTCACCCAGGCACCCGCAACCGGCGCAATGCTCAGGTCACATCCGATATTCCCAGGCACTGCAACCAGCGTAAGCAACGCCCTAGTAACGGTAGACCAAGGCTTCTGCAAGGGGCCAGAGGCCCCACAGAAGGCGCGAGCGGCAGGGGAGCAAAGTGACGCGACCGTAGAACGTGACCCCCCAGAGCCAAAGGCCAGAGACAGTCAGAGCAGGAACCGTCCAGCAGATGGTGCCACAGAGAGGGAGAGCGGTGCTTCACATAGGCCGTGAAGTTGGTGGAGCAGCTCAGCTTATGTAGTTTGACCCCGTGGGGACACGTCCTCCCGGGTCCAAGGAGGGACGGAGGGTAGATGAACCAGAGCTGAGATCAGCCTGGGGTTGAAGAAAGGCGCAGTGTAACACAGACGTAGGACCCGTCATGGTAGAGGTGAATGCAAATCTTCTGGGATGTGAGCAGGCTACCATTAAGCAGGTCTTCCCGATGACAGAGTGCAACTGTTTCCACACTACGCCGACCGCCACCCTGAGAGGTCCTCCCCCTGCGTACTACTACTTGGCCCATTCGTCGATACCATAGCAGACAGACACCCCCGCCCAGAACGGACGTTTGTGGAGTGAATGCGGAGGACGTCAGGGACAGTTCGTCGATTGAGGCATAGATAGGAAGAGAGGTCAGATGCGTAGTGAAACGCAGTCAATGACGGTCTATTTTGCCCACGACAGGAGGTGCTGTCTCTCTCCCAGAAGACCCGTCATCGGCTTCAGCGTGGCTCGGTGGTGTCCCGCCCCGGGGAAGGCGTGGTACCGGGGGGAGCGTGGCCTAGTTACCACCCGAGGGTCCAGAGAAGGCCGTCTGGGGGCGGGGTCAGGACACGTCCACGGCCGGTCCAGCAGACACAGGAAAGGTGGGTATGACACTCCATGATGTGACAAGACCCGCTCCGGCTGTGAGTGTAGGCCTCGTGCCGTCACTAGAAGACGGGGAGGCCGAGAGGAGTAGAGAGGCCAGGGGTCGAAGGTCAAGTGGAGTGCCCAGCAGGTCAAGCCCCCTGTTCAGGAGGGCCTTCTTCTGTGGGGGCATGTTTATAGGTGGGGGCAAGGCTATAGCAGGGTGGCCCTCGGACCGTCAGTGCGGTGCAGAGTGTCTCTGTTCTTCAGCCCGAGAGCTATGGTGTGGGGAGAGGAGTCCCCTACCCAACGACCGCTCCAAACAGGGCCACGATGGTGGAGTGTGTGACACTCCATGTGTGGGGAGTGTGTGGGGGGGTCCGATCCCCCTGTGTGTATTAAGCCTACCGTCGGTGCGGTGCAGAGTGTCTCTGTTCTTCAGCCCGAGAGCTTGTGTGAGGAGAGGAGCTCCCCACTGCTTCGATCGGGGCCATGCCGGTAAGGGCATTCTGACCTACGTGTTGAGTGTAGAGGGCGTGCGAGGCCCGGTCCCCCTTGGGACTATAGCCGTATACCCCGAAGAGGCGTTTCGTTGGCCCGCCCGCTGGGTCTCCAATGTAACCGCGAGGATCTGGCAGGATGAAGCAGTTGGCCGTGAGTTGTCACGTGCACTTATGAAGTTTCAACACCGTTTCCCTCGCTGAGTCGAACCCGATTGTAGGCCGGTCTCTCTCCAGAATCCCACGACGACGACCATCTTCTTGCGTCTGCATGCTAATGCGTCAGCGTCAACACTCACAGTCCGTGTCTATCCCAGGGAGGACTGCAGCGCACGCGAGGGGGAAGCGTCCATCTTCCAGACTACGCTGTGTTACACGTGGGGACTGAGCGCCCGTGGAGAGAGGTGGGGCTTACGCAACAAGGAATCCGACGTTCCCCTGAGGGGTAATTCGGTGGCCCCCCAATGGGGCCTCAGCGGCATGGCCCTACATGCGCTGGCTGGGTTAGGTGTTATCTCTGATGCCCCCCGCGCCAAGCAGTTAGGGTTAGGGTTAGGGTTAGGGTTAGGTGTTAGGGTTAGGGTTAGGGTTAGGGTTAGGGTTAGGGTTAGGGTTAGGTTTGGGTTAGGGTAGGGTTAAAAGAAAAACTGGACGGTCTTAAGGAGCACGGGCCTATCATTCCTGTGTTATAAAAAATAAAAAAAATATAAAAAATAAGAATTGTATATACCAAAAGAAAGGAAGGAAAGCAGAAATACAAAAACAAGTGTTGTGAAATAATGTGCGTGTTTTCTTTTACAGGTGCTGTGTGGTGGTGACTGAGTAGATTGTGCTGAGGACGGAGGACCAAGGTAGGTGTTGTTGAATTTGTTCTTTAGTGTGTAGATCTATGTGCCAGTATGTAAGTGTGTGCGTGTGTATGGATACATAGCCAGGTAAGTTATGTGTGTGTGTATTATACTGTTTTAGGTGGTGTATGTATGAGTGTGTACATGTATATGTTCCAAAGTGTTGTGAAGTAATGTGTTTGTTCTTTTGCAGGTGCTGTGTGGCGATGGATGAGTGGATAGTGCTGATCAAGGTGAGTGTTATTGAAGGTGTAAGTTATTCGGTGAGTGAAGCAGGTCTTGTATGAGATGGAGAGTGTTATGTTTTTTCATTCAATCCCAGGGGTGTAATTGTGTTTAACTGTGTGATCCATTTTCTTTCGGCGTGTTTCCGCTGTCCACTGGACCACCCGGACCCCGACTCCACACCAGATATGATGAGGTGAGTGACGGGGTGCTCCTGGAAGTGTGTGACAAGTGTGGTTTGTAGGTGTGCCCGTGAGATGTTGTATAGGTGTTGTTTGAGCCTAGTGTCTATTGATGAACCGGTTTCTCCTATGTAGTGTTTGTGACAGAGGGTGCAGGTGATGATGTATACTGCATTGGAGGTTTGTAAGGTGAGGTTGTCCGGGACTGGAGCTGATGTGTGACTGTGAGGGTTTGTAATAAATTTTCTGTATTTGTAATGAAGTGTATGAGGTTTGGCTACTGGAGAGGGCATGGTGCTGAATTTGGTGTGTATGAGTATGTCCTTTAAGCTTTTATTTTTCCTGTATGCTGAAATGATCTTGTAGGGTTTGAGTGCGGGGTATGTGCGTTGGGCCGTGGTGAAGTTGTGTTTGAATGCATGTTGTAGGGGTCGAGTTTTATGTGAAAATGTGGTGACTAGGGGAATGATTATCAACGGGTCTGTGACGGTGTCTGAGGTGAACGGTGTGCCGGTGTTGGTTGTGGGTGGTGGGGCCGGGGGGGTGAAAGCAGAATCCTGAGTGTTGTTAAAATCAGGATCGGGAAGGATGGTGGGGTTAAGGGGCGGGTAAACAACCAGTGGGGAATTAGGAAGGGTATTAGAGGTAGGGTGGGGACGGGAAAGCAGGGTGGAATTAAAGGGCGGGTTGGGAAGGGTGGTGGGGTTAAAGGGTGGGTCAACACCCAGTGGGGAACTAGGAAGGGTATTAAAGGTAGGGTGGGAATAGGAAGGCAGGGCGGGGTTAGAGGGCGGGTTGAAGGGACCTTTAAAGGGAGGGTTGGGTTTGGGCCTAGGGTTAAAGGGGGGGTGGGGTTACAAGGAAGGGGATTAAAGGTAGGGTGGGAATGGGAAGGCAGGGTGGGGTTAAAGGGCGGGTTGAAGGGACTTTTAAAGGGAGGGTTGGGTTTGGGCCTAGGGTTAGGGTTAGGGTTAGGGTTAGGGTTAGGGTTAGGGTTAGGGTTAGGGTTAGGGTTAGGTGTTATCTCTGATGCCCCCCGCGCCAAGCAGTTCAGTACTTCGACCCGCATAGGCTTAGGGGGAAATGCACTCGTATCCTAGAGCCATGTAGATCTTCCACCAGAGGGGGTAGGGGAGTAGACCCCCTCCAGGACCCCAAAGGGGTCCCAGGCCTGTAGACCCTGTTGCGCTCGCGGCCCAGGGTAAGTAAAGGCCTAAGCACTAAAGAGGACGTTAGTAACCGATGGGTACATGGATGACCACCCCCGAATCCACTGATGGACGTGTGCGCACCACAGGGTCTAAGCAGGAGCGTGCTCTGAGGTCTTCTGTCCCCACAAGAGAGGATCCCCCCGAGAGAGGTAGGTGACCCCGGGTGTCAAGGTTCACTCGTGGGTGGCAGAGGTGACCGGCCACCGTAGTACATGCCACATCCGAGTGTAGACACAGGGGGGTTCCCCTCGTCCAATCCGAAGCGCGCAGCGCCGAGGCAATCCAATCCGAAGCGCGCAGCGCCGAGGCGCGCAGCGCCGAGGTGCCGCGCTGAGGTAGTCCATCTAATCTTCTTCACCAGTGGAGCAGCAGGGCCGTCTAGAAGGGAGGGGTCACTCCTGTCTCCTCCCCCTGAGTCCGGTCAGGAGGAGTGACTCGTAAAGCAGCGGAGCCGGTAAAACCGTGGTCCAAGCCTGAGGCCGGCTTGAAAATCAACCGTAGCCACGGCTTGAAAATCAACCGTAGCCACGGCTTGAAAATCAACCGTAGCCACGTCAGGACTGCTTTAGATGAAGTGGTGGGGTGGGCTGGACCGTAGCCTGGGCCTACGGCCGGAGGGGTCAAAGATCCCCCCGTTGCCGTGTGAGGGCCGGATGATGCGTAGTACACATCACCGAAGGAGGGAGCTGAGACAGCTCGGTCATCAGAGATGACAGAGGATCACAGGCTATGTGCGGAGGAGCAAGTCCCCGACGGTCCAGCCCCCAGGATGGGCGATGATGCTCCAGTGGAGGCCAATCCGGGTCCTCTTCAAGAGATGGGGGGCATGAGCGTGAGTGAATGGATGCACCTGAGTGTGTGAGTGCGTGTCCTACCTTGGCCCGGTAGCTAACCTAATCTAGGGGGAGCCTGCCTGAAAATTTAAAAAGCCTATCCAGGGCCTGGTTTTGATGAGTAGAGGACATCTGCACTTGTCGTGCTGCTGGGGAGGAAAGGGGGGTTAATGGACAGGACACATGAGTGCCATGAATGCAATAAATGAGGGCGCTCTGGGGAAGAGCGCCGCAGACATACATGAGTATGTGGAAGACAGGGCATGGGAGACAGAATTAAACCCTGGGCGTGGGGGTGTGCGTGTGTGAGAGAGAGAGAGAGAGAGAGAGAGAGAGAGAGAGAGAGAGCAGTTTAGAGGAGAGCAGGTAGAGGGAGATCAGTTAGAGAGAGAACAGCTAGGGATTTTTCTGTTGAGCGCACGTGTGTGTGGGTGTGTGGGAGAGAGAGAGAGCAAGAGAGGGGCTCTTCCGAGCAAATAAAAGGTGTAGTCAAAAACGCAGAACTCCACTCCCTGGGAGGTGCCTTCCTGCTGGCACCTACCACAACATTAAGCAGGGAATCGTGAGGTTCTAACCGGCCACGACTGCAGTTTCGCTCTCCTCAGAGCTCTTCAGGTAGCAAAGTATGAAATAAAAACGTTATGCAGGTCAAGGGCCGTCCTACGACTAAGGACTATCAAGAACTCAGGGGTGACGACAAAAAGCGTCATCCCCCCTGTGCCTTGGGCGCCCACCAGAATCGGTAATCTCAATTAAACATCTAGGGAAAAGAGGAGACAAGAGAGAGAGAGAGAGAGAGAGAGAGAGAGGGAGAGGGTGTATGTATATATGTATAAGTCAATATGGATGGATAGATAGTGTGAGACCAACCGGATCTGTGAAGGGAGAAGGTGTACAGGTTAGGGTTAGTGGGGTGCCAGAGTGATCCTGTGAAGAAAACCATGTGGATTAGGGTTAGTGAGGGGGTCAAGAGGATGGTAAACACAGACCCCACAGGCCAGAGAAGAGCAAGGGGGGGGGGGGGGGGGGGGGAAGGGAAAGAGAGAGGGAGCAGGTAGTGAGGGCAGGGAGTGGGAAAGAGCAAGCAGGGAGAGCGAGAGAGAGTGAGTCAGGGAGAGAGAGAGCAAGGAGAGAGAGAGAGAGGAGAGCACGAGAGAGCAGAGAGAAGGCAGGAGAGAGCGGAGAGAGAGCCGGGGAGAGAGGGCAGGTAGAGAGAGCAAGGGAGAGAGAGCGCAAGAGAGAGAGAGAGGGGAGAGCAGGAGAGAGCGGAGAGAGAGCAGGGGAGAGAGGGCAAGTAGAGAGAGAGGAGAGCACGAGAGAGCGGAGAGAGAGCAGGAGAGAGCAGGTAGAGAGAGCAAGGGAGAGAGAGCGCAAGAGAGAGAGAGAGAGCGAGAGAGAGAGAGAGGAGAGCACGAGAGAGCGGAGAGAGAGCAGGAGAGAGCAGGGGAGAGAGGGCAGGTAGAGAGAGCAAGGGAGACAGGGCACAAGAGAGCGGAGAGAGAGAGAGAGGAGAGCACAAGAGAGCGGAGAGAGAGCAGGAGAGAGCGGGCAGGTAGAGAGAGCAAGGGAGAGAGAGAGAGAGAGAGAGAGAGAGAGAGAGAGAGAGAGAGAGAGAGAGAGGGGGAGAGAGAGTGTGAGAGAGAGAGAGAGGGCAGGTAGAGAGGGCAAGGGAGAGAGAGCGCAAGAAAGAGAGAGGAGAGCAAGAGAGAGCAGAGGGAGAGCAGGAGAGAGCAGGGGAGAGAGGGCAGGTAGAGGAGCATGGGTTAGAGAGGGGGGGGGGGGGGGGGGGAAAGAGAGATAGAGCAGGT